>NW_024465796.1:0-258926 GCF_017591425.1 Ochotona curzoniae
AAAAAAATGTGTCATCTACGACATTAGTGTTTTAACAAAATATTGTTTACCAAACTTGCTTTCCTAAATACAGAAGCTAGATAGACAGACTTCCAAGCGAAGTGGAAAGTGCTTAATAAGTCTACTAAAGACTAAGAGAAGTACATGAGTTTCTTATAGATTTGTAGAAGAATTCCACAGAAGACAAAATCTGTTCTAATGGTATCCAAACTGTTTTACAATAGGGGGCAAAAGGAACACTTGTAAATTATTTCAATGAAAGTTATGTTTTGGGGTCATATATGAAGGCAGTCACACACAAAGTTGACTTGCAGATTGATTTCTTTGATTCCATTCAAGGAACTCAAAGGTGGTTCATCACTTCCTTAAGACAGCTGGGGAGTAGTCTACCAGCATCATGGAATTAGCCAGGAGAAACAGCATGTCAGGACTTATTAAGACCATGATGTTTGGAGACAGCCCGAACATGTCCCCTAACTCACCATCCCTGACTGCAAGAGAAGGAATGCCTTGTGCTCTTCAAACTCCCCCATCGGGTCCCTGATCATGTGCAGAAGCTCGGGGCCCTCAGAAGTCTGTGCTTTGACTGCTGTGGTCTTTCCCTGTCTCCAAATCACCAAGTGAGCACAACCCCAGCCCTCGGCCTCCAAAACTAATCCTGAAGAGGGCCTGTTAGCAAGCCATCAAAAATAAAAACCTCAAAAAAGGCAGTGGAACTTGAATGGTTTTGACATCAGGCGCCACCTGGGCAAGAGGCAATTTAGTAATGGTTATTTGCAAGAGAGAATCAAAGGATGTTTATCCTGGACCTGAATGCATTGTTTAAAATCCAGTTGGAGAAAGCTGGTGTGGACCATCAGCTCAAGAGGGAAGTAGAGATCCAGTCACATCTACGGCAGGTAATATTCTCTGACTCTAACGCTATTTCTGTGGTGCCACTTGTGTGGCATCCTAGAGTATGAGCTGCTTGGGATTGTCGGTGGAGAGCTCTAGAGGCTTTCCAAGATTGATAAGCAGAGAACTGCTCTCTATATCACCAGTTGGCAAATGCCCTGTCATACAGAAATTGCAAATAGAGTTATTCATGTAGATACTAAACCTGCTTCTGGAGAGCTGACTTTGGGTGGTCTATGCATGTGTCATCTTCCTGGAGGACCACCCTGTGTGAGATGCTGGACTACCTGCCCCCGAGATTACTGAAGGCCCCAGGAGTGAGGAATAAGCAGACCTCTGGAGCCTGGGAGTCCTGTGCTACCGGTTTTTAATTGCAAAGTCTCTGAGGCCAACAGATACCATGAGACCTACAGACGAGCATCACAGTTTGAATTCACATTCCCTAACCTTGGAACCAAAGGAGCAAGAGACCTCATTTCCAGACTGTTGAAGCCCAGCCCCATTCACAGGCCCATCTTATCACAAGTGCTTGAGCACCCCAGGGTCTCAGGCAGGTCAACCCAAGCCCTCCAGCTGTCCAAAGAGCCTTCTAGCAATAATCGACCACACAGCACAGGGATGATTAAGCCAGGGCTGCTATACAGCCTGTATGCCAGGAAGATGCTACAGGTCTTTCTCCTGCTGAACACCATTGGAAACACCTGCGATTGGACCTGTGGTGCCACAACCTCTCAATTAGGAAGCTCTGTTTCAGAAGACATGACATTCAGGGGTCAGAGTCATCTCGGGGCTGTGTGATGGCTACTGATTTCCTGACCCGGACTTAAGTCTTGAGCATCATCACCAGAGCCTGTGCTGTAAAAGGTGTTCCTGTGGGAGACAAATTCAATGTCTTCTAATAAAGCCAGATGACCACTTACCCTGACTTAATATGCTTTATAGCTACTCAGTGCATGATGGCCCAGTTGCTTAATCCTTGCTGGGATCCCATATGGATGCCAGTTCCTGTCCCGGCTGCTCCACTTTCTTTTCAGCTCCCTGTGTGTGGTCTGGGAAAGCAGTGCAGGACAGCCCAATGATTTGGGACATTGTACCTGCACAGCAGACCTGGAGGAGTCTACAGATTGCTTTGGAACAGCTCCAGCTTTTGTGGCCATTTGTGCAGTGAACCAGCAGATCAAATGTCTTTTTTTTCTCTCTCTCTTCTTTGTAAATCTGCCTTTCCAATGAAAATAAATAAATCTTTAAAAAAGAAAAATGACTGGTTAACAACATATGCTCTTAAATACTCTTCAGTACATAGAGGCAAACCTATTTCCTGTAACTAGTCACTGCTTGATGTAGTCACTAAAAAATCAGAGGAGAATCTTACATTCTTCATGAGGTTACTTTCACAAATTTATATTTACTTAATCTGCATGCATTTCAAAGTATGTTTCTTGCCTATCTTAACTTTAACTCGGGAAATAGTGGTTAAGAGTGACAACCTGGGAACCAGTTCGTTATAACCAGTGCTGCTTCCGAGTTTAGCTTTCCAATTGTTTTGTTTAACCTAAGACTCTTCATAAGAAGACCCACTGGAAAGTTGTCAATGGCATCCTTGTAGAACTTGCTTTACTCTTTCTGTACCCTCTACAATATTAAGATGAATTTCTCTCAGTGTCATTGAATATCTTGAGATGAAATGCTTTCAGTTTAGCATAGGCCTAAATCCAACAATTGAGCCTCTCAATAAAAGAGCAAAGGACTCACAGGTGCAGAGTGGAAGACTATGTGATATGGCGGCATACTGTGGTGAATCTGCCACTTGCAAGGCAGCTCAAGAGACACAGCAGGTTCTAGAAGGCATCAGCGGTTTCCCCCTAGGCAACAGCATGGCTCTGCCAGCACTTGGACTTTAGAATTCCAATCTTAAAAGCCATAAGATAAAAAAAAAAAAAAGCTGCTGTTCATGTGTTCTATTCTGCTACACTCTATGAATGTAGTGAGGCAGAACTTAGAGGTTTTTAAGCTCTCATCCTTCATTCAGACTGAGCTCCATACAAGACAAAATTTTATTGCATTTAATTAACCTAGTGTCCAGAATCAAAAAGAGAGTTGCGGGAGCCCAAAGTTTCCTTGTAGTTTTATTAAAGTAGCACAGTAAGAGACAGCAGTGGCCATGAAAGTGCTTCTTTCAACAAAAAAAAATTCTAAGAAGATTCTAAAGGGAATATTGTTTATGCAAATGAACTTAAGTTTTATTTATTTTTACCTTATTATTATTACTATTGCTAATAGATTTGATCTCTACATTGACTTGCACAAGGCACACTCATCATTAGAGAACTTTGAGTATGATCCTTTCAGGCATCATACCTTCATTTACAAAAGCCGTGTTAAATGGGAAATTACAGCTTTTAGCAGTACACATTATATTGATCATACCTGGATTAGGAGGAGAATATAGACCTGGATTCTATAACCTAGCTATAGATTCTCAGGTAGTTTAGTAAAAAATTTCTAGAGAATTGCATCAGCTCCAATAATTATTACTTTGGTTAACAATATCACCATGTTTTAGGCTCCTATAGCAGTAGCTCAGACAAGTTTAGATAGCTTTCGTTTGTGGGTTTGAATTCGTTCTCTGACACTTTCTTGGCTGTATGGCTATAAGATGGTGATTTTGTTCTGTCTTACCTTCAGTTTCTGCTCTGTAATTTAAGGGAAAAATAACCCAAGTTTCATGGTAATTTTTTAGTCAGTAAATAATATAACACATGTGGAAAGACAAATTAAATGACCAGATGACAATAAATGTGCCTGTTATTGATTACCTTATTCCTTATCATAAATGTAATTGTCTTGCATGGGGACTGAATGAAACAATAGGTATCACAAATATTTAATGCTTGTAAACATTTACTGTGTTGGAAAATTTTAAAATTCAAATTGAGAGGGAGGGAGGGAGACAACAAAGAGAGAGAGAGAAAGAGCTAGAGAGAGAATATACTATACACTGGCTCATATTTGGAATCACTGAAACAGCCAGGGCTGTGCCAGGCTGGAGCCCAAAGCTAGCAACTTAATCAGGAACTCAAGCTGAACCCATTGCTTGCTACCTTCCAGGTGCACCTTAGCACAAAACTGGATCAGAAGTTGAGGAGAGGCCAAGATGCTGATGACATTTCCCCCCTATGACTCTAGCATCCTATGTATGTGCTGGTTTATGTCCCCACTGCTCTGCTTCAAATGTAATTTTTGCTAGTGGCTTGGCAAAAAAACCACAACAACAACAACAACAACAAACAAGATAATTTCCCAAGTGCTTAGGAAGCTGTCACACTCTCTATGGGTGTATTTGCTTGTGATCTTGCATTTTGTCCTTTGGAGAAGTCTGTTCCCTGTGTTTATGCTGCCTTTGAGTTGCACATTGGAGTAGCAGTGACTACCCAGAACTCAAAGAAGGTTGAGCCAGCACAGTTTATATCTAACACATTCAGACTGAGAGTATGGAGATACAAAATGTTGAATTGAACTTCTCTGGATAGATTGAACTATAGTGTTGTAACTATGACAATGTGCTGGAGGAAGGCATTAGGAATCTTTTGTACCTAAAATAGGGCCCGGCATGGTGGCCTAGCAGTTAAAGTTCTCATCTTGAACACACCAGGATGCCATACGGGTACCGGTTCTAATCCCGGCAGCCCTGCTTCCCATCCAGCTCCTTGCTTGTGGCCTGGGAAAGCAGTTGAGAATAGCCCAGTGCCTTGGGACCCTGCATCCATGTGGGAGACATGGAGGAGGCTCCTGGCTCCTGGCTTTAGATTGGTACAGCACTGGCCATTGTGGTCACTTGAAGACTGAATCATTGTTTAGAAGATCTTCCTCTCTGTATATCTGAGTTTGCAATAAAAATAAAAATCTTAAGAAAAAGAATTCCTAAAACAACATAATTTCTAAGAATAGACTAAAAGTGAAGGAGTAAAGCAAGCTGACACTTGCCATCATCTTGTCAACAAGAGACACATAACACACAGAAGACAGAGGGCGTGGTTCAAAACTGACTTTTTCCAGGTCTATCATCTACTAATCATTGTTGGTAGTCTCTAAGGGGGGGCAATTAAACAGGTGGCGATCAGAAATCTATGTGGGATGCCATGCTAGCTATTGTACTGATCTGAGTAACATGGGTTTGGTACAGAGTCAATTAGAGAGAGGAATTGGAGCAGATACATATGTGCTTGGGATGAACTTAACAGCACAGATGCGCAATCAAATGGCACACTGCATGTGAAATTGCTTATATCAGGCAGGTGCAATTACTGAGTCCCTCCGTATTGCCCTACAGTCTCTCCACACATTCAGACCTGGTCAATCCACTGTTCCACTTCCTATCAATCTCTTTATGTGTACATTTTCATGGCAACACTTGCCAAACTGGGGTCATGTCCTTGACATACTATTGGGAGCTGGGAAACTGAATAAGATAGAAGCATCCATTTTAGGAACTTAGTAGACTGTGAATGGATTATAAGGCTGATAGTCTCTGTGCATCTAAATGGACATTTTTGAGCAATGAAGAGTAATTGATAGCTCTTCCAGAATAATAATCCAGGAGAAACCATCCACTGTCCATGGCAGCAGAGTTAAAGGCCAAGGCTTCCTTGTGCTGTGCATTTGCTAGAAATAACAAAAAAAATGTCAAAATTATGATAACAATATTGATAAAATTATAACATAAATACTACATGTTGGAGGTTGCTATATTTCTTATACAAGGCTAAAGCAGTTTCAGACTGACACTTGATGACAAATCTGTCTCAATTAGCCCACATTCCCTGATGAGATTCAGACTCTGAGAAGCCATGTGAATCTCCCAAGATGGATAAGCCAGCCAATGATTGCCCTGCGACTCCAATACAAGACATCTAACCCAATAAACATGACTGCTATTGTGTAGCGAGTGTCTTCACAGACTGTCAGGGTCCAATCTAGAATCCTAAATTATTTCACAAAATCTAGGGCACAAAGTTAGGATCAGTTTCTACAACATTAAGAAAGGAGCAGGTAAAAGTGCGTATCAGTGGAGATCATGCTTCTCTGTTTGTCCACAGCTTTCTAGTGCTGGATGTGGCTTTTGTTTGCTGTAAGTATCACGAGTGTGGGTGAATATGCTTGGGAGGCATAAGGTCAACTCAGCCCCGGTTCACAGTGATGAGTGATACCTGGGTAGCCACTGGAGGCATCGGAATATGAAAAGTACCATCATAGTTACAGAACAGACAGAGAGAAATGATTCTAGTTAAATATTGTCATCTGCATACAATTCAGCCTAAGCAGGAAGTTAAGAATTCTGTCACACCTTGAGCCTGCATAAATGAAAGACTATTTTACATATCGCCATGGAACAGGATGGAATACCTCTTTGTTACATTCTGCCTTCATCAGAGGAGACTCCTAGCAACCAGATCAGCATTCAACTAATCATCACAAAGCAAAAGGTGCTGTTATCAAGAGCAAACACTTTAACCAAAACTGATGCAGAATGTAAAACAAAGAAGGTGGAGCAGAGTGAAGCTGCACCTGCAGAGAAACTGTGGCACTTGTGGGAAGGAATGAAGAGTCAGAGATGTCAATAGCACACACACTATGTGACATGACAGGGATGGTAGGGAGGAGGGCAGGAAGGCAGGTAGAAAGCAGAGACCAAGTTAAAGTTGTGGTCTTGAGACCCAAGGCTTAATTGTGAAAACATTCCTTTCTGACTACCCTCTCCAGTCCCACGTAGAATCCGTACCAATCTCTATCCTGCTTCCTGGTGCCCAGACTGCAAAATGCCCTCCTCTCTGTGAGCAAAAGCCACTCAGTGCCAATTCATAGAAAATCTAATTTCTCCTCCTTATTGATTTCACTGAGCCAGGGGTTAAATCAGAGAGGAGATGGTGATGTCAAAGGCATTCTAATATTATGTGTGGCCTCTGGTACACTTAGCTGACTTACCACGGACCTTTCTGAGACACCATCATGTGTCTATCTAAACCAGCACAATGTAGGCTGTATCCAAGCACCACCCAAGGCAATGTTGCCTGCTATAAGGCCTAGTAGAAATGGAGCTCTTCTAACATATGCAGCACTTATTGGCTCTGCATTCCCAGTAGGACAAATAGTGATGCAAGGAAATGGACAGGAAGCATGGGGTCCACGTTTATACAGGAATGGGCCAGTAGGTACCGTGGTGACATCACTCTGTTGTGACACTTTTCATTGCCACCCCCACACACACACACCAGCCACCTGCCAAGCTCTGTCCGCTGCGCAGCAGCCCTAGGGAAAGCCAGCTAATGGGAACAGACTGTATTGTGTGCCTTGAATGTTATTTTTTCTCGACACAAGGAAGGCCGACAACATTTTTTCTGAAACAGAAAACAAGATCTTGAAGGCAATATGTAGGTATTTCTATGCCACTAAAATGACTGGATGTCTAAGCAGGTGGAAGTTACATTATTTGAGCTCCAATAGTCCTCTGCCTGAAAGCTATATGTTACACAATAGCCAGGAAGGAGAGAAGCAGAGGGCTGCCAGCTTAGAGTGGACAAAGAGACTACCTTTCCTGCTGATAATGATAACAGCTACTACAATAGGTAGTGAAGTTAAATTTCTGCAGCGGCATGGAACTGAGGCCTATATACAAAGAGATCCTTCCACAAATGTGGTCTAATATAACTCCCTCAGGGCTTACAAAGATGGGTGGAAATGTCTCTAGAACAAGCTAGTACAACTGAATAACCTGTCAACCCAGGATATATAATGGGTACCGAGGAGAGGCGGAGGGGAAATAATAGGGTCATTTTATTTCTAATATCTTCAGTCTTTTAGAGAATAAAATATTCCGAGTAGAAGATAATTGATTTTCTCCTTGCTTTATCTTCCTCTCTCTTCATTGAATGCTAAAGACAAGAGATGATGGGAAATAGAACTCTAAATGAATTTCACAATGAGGTGGGACCTACCTGCCAGAAAGAGATCGGATTTTCCATACCAGCAGGTGTCCACAGTTTTGTAAACTGTAATGCTCAGGTCGTGTGAGCTCTTTGGGAACTTGAGAAATGTAAATCCAAGGGACTGTCTGCTTCAGCCTCATGCTTTCTGAAAACAGAATGTTTGCAAGAAAAACTTAGATTATTGGGTTGAAATGTACCTCCACAACCTAGGTTCCCTGGAAACACAGACAGTAAAGGACTCCAGTATCTCCAGTGACCCCATCTGAATTGATGTTGGCGGTGTTGGTTCATGACAAGAGCAACAAAGGAAAGGGTATTTGTCTCTTTAATGTGGTTTCCAGGGAGAGGCATGTTGAGGAAATATGCATAGCTCTTCAAGAAAACCATACCCATAATGCATTTCACCCTGACTGTCTGCTGATGTCCTGTACCAAAAACAAGATTAGGGCAGGTTGGTCACAGCCTCAAAATTCACATGAATAGTAATATCATCACTACTCTTTAGTGGCACCCAACATGAAGGAACAAGACCGAGACGAGCAAAAACCGGAAATGAAAGCACAAGTAAGCCTCACGTCTAATGATGAACATGCCATCCAGCTTGAGCTGTTATCTGCACTCCAAAAAGGAGGTGGACACAGACTTTTGGTGTGCTATAATCTGGAATACAAGGCCATGTGGTGTAATTGAATGAGTTTCTCATGCACCGTTTGGTAAAAATATTTGAGAAAAATCCAGAAACAAAAGAAACATGTTAGAACGTATCTGCATTGCTAATTGCTTTTTCCAAACATTGCGAAGCAATGTGTTGGAAGAACATGGGTCTCAGTCACCATCCTAAAGATTATGAGCAGAAATAAAATGAATATACTGCAATGCTTAAAGTTTATTTTCAGATTACTTCAGAATGAAAAGGGTGCCATTAAAAGTCAGTGTGAACTGCTGGGCTCAAAACTCCAACCACGGAGGAAATTGCAGCTTCCAGGTGTAGAAGCATGTGTCAGAGCTGGGCCTCCTCGGTGGCTTAGATGGAACAGTGGACAGCATATCCAGATGCACATGGAGGATATGGAAGTACACTGGAGCCTGCAGAGGACAGTTGGTACCATTACCAAGGATGGATGACAGAACAAATTGATCAACTACCCCTGCCAAGAGCTGGCAGTGAATACCAGGGCAAATGGAAACTCTACGGTAGATTCTGGAGATGTCATTGTGATTGGAGGGCAAAATTGGCAGTAATACAGAACTGTTGAACTATCAAAACAACTTGACTTTCGGAGCATCCTCCACATTAGAGACCCTGGAATGATTGGGAGGCTGTGTGTGTCTTCTCCCGTTATCTCTCCCTTCCCCCAGACAAAGGAAAGAAAAAAACAGAATGTCAAAACAATGATGTCACCCACTTTCCTCTAGCCCTTGACCCTTTGCATCCTCATCAAATATGTGAAAGCTATTAAAAATAAAATGTATACAATGGAGAAAAAACTCACTGAATAAAATATTTGAAGTCGGCTATTCAAACAAATCACTTTGAAACAAATGAAGAAAACATGAGGGGCCAGTATTGTAACAAAGTGGGTTAATC
This sequence comes from Ochotona curzoniae, assembly GCF_017591425.1. Classification (NCBI taxonomy): domain Eukaryota; kingdom Metazoa; phylum Chordata; class Mammalia; order Lagomorpha; family Ochotonidae; genus Ochotona; species Ochotona curzoniae. The sequence continues at coordinate 9,466 of NW_024465796.1, forward strand.
AGCTCCAAAGCTCGCATCTCCTATGTGCTCAGGCCTAAGTCCCTGCTGCTCAACTTCTGGCCTAACTTCCTGATAATGAGCCTAAGAAGGCAGTACAAAATGCTTCAAGCACTTAGACCCTGATGGACAAGTCAGTTATATGGGCTACTAGCTTTCATTCAGTAAAGCCTATGCAGATGAGGTCATTTGGGGAGTGATACAACTGACAATTTTCTCTCTCTCTCTCTTTTTTTCTAGCATTAGTACTTAAGCTTTAAAAAACCATGTATTGTGGGTCTGACACAGTAGTATAGTGGTTAAAGTCCTCACCTTGCACACCCGGGATCCCTTATGGGCCCTGGTTCTAGTTCTGGTGGCCCTGCTTCCCATCCAGCTCCCTGCTTGTGGCCTGGGAAAACATTCGAGGACGGCCCAAATCTTTGGGACGCTGCACCTGCATGGCAGACCCAGACGAAGCTCCTAGGTTCGGATTGTCTCAGCTCCAGCCGTTGCACTCACTTGAGGAGTGAACTATCAGATGGAAGATCTTCCTCTCTGTCTGTCCTCTTCTCTGCATATTCACCTTTACAATTAAAAAAAAAAGCATTTATTGTTATTTCTGTGAAGGGCAAGGAGACATTTAGGGACACTGGATAGAGAAACAAAAAGGTTTTCTTGACACTGGCTTATTCCTGAAATGCCCATATAGCAAGGCTTAATACTGAAGTCAGGAGTCCACTCTTCATTCTGGATCATCATTTCCATCTTCATTCGGGATCTTCATTTCATTGACTGTAAAGGAAACAAGGCCCTGTAGTCTCAAAGAGTGCATAACGTCAAGATGCTACACTAAGGAAGCAGAGATGGGACCTGAATCGAGGCAATCTGAAACAAGATACCCAGTGGCATAATGAGGTCAGTATGCATACACCTGTCATGAATGCTGCTACTTTTTAAAACAGCAACTATAGGATCAGCATTGTGGTATAGCAGTGAAACTATAACTTGGAATACAACATCCTGAATGCGACTCATTCCAAGCCCCTATTGCTCCACTTCTGATCCACCTTCATGTCAATTTGCCTGGGAAAATAGCACAAAATTGATCATATGCTTGGGTCCCTTCCACACACATGGAAGCCTGGAAGGAGTTCCCAGATGCTGGGTTCAGTCTGGGCCCAGCTGATGTGGCCATTTGGAAACTAAATCAACAAATAGAAAACTGGTATCTCTTCTCCCACTTCCTGTGTGTGTGTGTGTGTGTGTGTGTGTGTGTGTGTGTGTGTGCATGCTTGCACAGGCACTCCTCTGCATTTCAAGTATACAGAAAAAACAATGAAATAATGACAGAAAAAAAACACAAAAGGAAGAGGGAGAAGGATTAGAGAAGGAGATGGGACATGGCAAGCATAACAATGCTTCCCAGACAATGTTGCAAGGCAGTGTTGGCAGAGCAGCTCACAAGCACCATCGTGGATGTCATGGATGCATTGAGCAGTGGAGCTCCAGGACAACAGATATAAAGGAAAGACAAGGGAACAAAAATAAGAGTCCTTTGATTTCTTCTGTATGTGGCAGCACCAGCAGTTAGCCACAAGTAAGTACAATTGCTACATATAAACCATTTTTCTTTTTTATATAAAGAAGTAAAATCTATCATCATAATAATTTCAGATTCTGTTTTTCAAGATTTATTTATTTTTATTGCAAACTCAGGTATACAGAGAGGAGGAAAGACAGAGAGGAAGATTCTTCATCTGTTGAATCACTGCAAAAGCAGCTACAATGGCGGGAGCTGCACCAATCTGAAGCCAGGAGCCTGAAGTCTCTTCCGGGTCTCCCTTGTGGGTGCAGGGTCCCAAGGCTTTGGGCCATCCTTGATTGCTTTTCCAGGACACTGGCAGGGAGCAGCATGGGAGGCAGGGCTGCCAGGAATAGAACTGGCCCCATATTGGATTCCAATGAATTCAAGGAGAGAACATTAGCCATTAGGTTATCATGCAGGACCCCCACTCTGTCTTTCAAGTGAAGAAATAAATATTTCTGAAAATCAATAAAAGCAAGCTTCAGACACCCTTTTGCTCGGTTTTTTTTTTTTTTCCTTTTTAAACACTTATCTGCTTACTTTAAAAAAATACTAAGAGAGGGAAAGGGAATGAGAAACAGAAACAAGAGAAAAATTACAGAGAGAGAGAGAGAGGGAGAGATCTTACATTCACCGGTGCACTCCCTAAACGTATGTCACAACTAATGCTGGGCCCAGAATGTCAGGACCCAGAAGCTCCTTATGCTAACAGTAATAAATTTCCTTTTCTAAAATATCCAGAGGAGTTTCTGACCACTGACAGAAGCAATGGATCAAGCATTGCTTCACCAGAGAAAGGATTGATCCAAGGTATGTACTCCTTTTAACTGCATATCCTTTATGTTCAATAAGAATTAATTAATAAGGCACCATATTAGTCTTGCAGCTAAAGTCCTCACTTTGCACATGCCAGTATTCAATGCGGGTGCTGCTTCTAATCCCCACAGCCTTGCTTCCCATCCACTTTCCTCTTGTGGCCAGGGAAAGCCTTGATGCCTTACAACCTTATGGGAGACCCAGAAGAGCCTCCTGGCTCCTGGCTTTGGATTGGCTCAGTTCTGGCCATTGTGGCCACTTGTGGAGAGAATCAAAGGATGGAGGATCTTGTTCTTTGTCTCTCCTCCCCTCTGTATATCTGCATTTCCAATAAAAATATTTATAAAAAAATCATCAAAAAAAGAAATAACAACATAGAGAAATGAGTTGCATTAGTGTTTTTTCCTACTCCAATTTTAATTTATAAAAATGTGTTGAAAGAGAGAAAGAGAATCTTCCTTCTGCTACTTCACATTCCAAATGACTGCTGTAGCTGAAGATGGACCAGGTATAATCCCTGAGCCTGGAACTCCCTCAGGGTATATCACATGAGTGGCAGGAAGTCAATTACCTGAGCCACATCCTGATGTATTTCAGTTTGTTTGCCAGCACAAGCTAGGACTCAGATCCTGGCACTCTGCCATGCAATCATCATGCTTTAAGCACCAGCTCTTTACTAGTGCACAAAACTCCACTTTCATCACGATTTTTTTGTGATCTTAGTTCACGGCACTGAACTAATCCTTGAATCAGATTTATGGGAAAAAAAATGAGAGAAAGAAAGATCTTCCATCTGACAATTCACTTCTCAAATGGCCTCAAGCGCTGGAGCTGAGCCCATCTGGTTCCAGGAGCAAACTGTCTGCTGCAAGGTCCCAAGCACAACTTGCTGCAACATAATGCCATCCCATTTTTTAAAGGTAGAGCACTTGCAGAATTTCACCCACCCATTTTCTAACATCGATATTACTTAATTTAGTTTCTTTTCAGTTACTTTAGACAAGGAAGAGTATAGTCAAAGGCTTATGTATTACATTAATTCAGCTTTCCTGACTTGTAATAAAGCATTAGAAGCAATGAGTGGGTCAGCATTCTGGGTAAGATTCATGGATCCCATTGGAAAAATACCTTGTTTTTTTTTTTTAAAATACCTTGGCTTCTGACTCCATCTACGTATATTGACTTCCCAGAAAGCAGTAGAAACAGCTCAAGAGTATGATTGCCACTCAGCTGGGAATTCTGAATCTTCAGCCCCAGTATCTAACAGCAAGACAAAGCCAGGGCTTAGGCTTGTGGTTGGTGTGATAATTTGCCTTTGATCTTCACTCATGGCTATGGCCAAGCCCTTTCAGGTAACTAAAAAATGAACCTATAGTTGTGATCTTTTTTTATCCCTCTCAGAAATAAATTAGTAAATAAAGGCATCATCAGAAATGACACTGCAAGAAGATGGTTTGATTGTCCTACCTCTATGATCCAATGGCCAAGGAAAAAATCTTCATAGTGAACATCCAAAGAAGAAAAGTGGATAAAATGGAACTGTTCTTTGTAATTAAACATGCTGTATAAACACGAAACTAAGGGGAGAATCCCTAAGATGTATCAGAGCATACATGATAATCATAAGGCCATAAAAAGCTCCAAAAGGAAGTGGGAGTATCATATAACGATGTTCAGAGAAGCAACCCAATATGTGATGACAAGAAGCCTTAGAAGTGGAATAAAGTGAGATAAAACATAACAGGAGCTGAGGTCAATGTTTGAGATGAATTCCAGTAGAGAAAAGACATATATTATCCGTCTTTTGCGCATGTGGATCCATGGAATGAATGAATTACAGCATACTTGAATGCAGGCAAGTTAAAGCATGTTTCAAAGAACAGCTGATCAAAATTCTTTTGCTAAAAGGTGGCACAAAATCTTTAGATCTTGCACTTTTTGCATTATAAAGTTTCAGATAACTCTTAGTCCATTTTCTGCTGCTATAACAGAACATTCTGGTGTGTTATATAGAAAAGCAGTTGACTTTGCCAGCTTTTGGAGGCTGAACGTTCAAGATATAGCCTCATCACTTGGATCCGATTGACAGGTGGAATCATGGTGAGAATGTCGGAAAAGTGGTGGTATCTCACGACAAGAGAAAAATAGGAGTTAGGCTCATTGGTGGTGTAATGACTCAGTTTGAAGAAAGCCAAGCAGGACTCCCTGAGAACCACAATAGAATCTTCAGGTGCAATACCCCTGATGGCCTATCTGTCTTCACTGGCCCTATGTCTTAAATAATGTCACCATTTCAACATTCTCACACTAGGGATTCATCTTCTAGCAAATTCTCTGGAGGACACATCCAAACCATTGCATCTTCCTGTGGTGTAGAAGCTGTTGTGTGTGTGTGTGTGTGTGTGTGTGTGTGTGTGTGTGTATGTTTTAGGATTTATTTATTTTTATTTGAAAGGTAGATTTACAGAGAGGAGGAGAGACAGAGATGTCTTCCAATTGGGTTTCACTCCCTCAACAGCCACAATGACCAACATTGAGACAATCCAAAGCCAGAAGCCTGGAGCTACATTCAGGTCTCCCAAAAGGGTGCAAGGGCTCAAAAAACTGGACTATCCTCCGATGCTGTCTCAGGCCACAAGTAGATAGCTGGATCAGATCGGATCATCCAGGACTCTAATGGGATAACATATGTGATGCCAGCACATACAGATGAAAGACCAGCTGAGTATGCCATGGTAACAGCCCCTTGACATTTTATTATGCAGCATAGCAGGTTGCACTAAATAAAGTGGGTTATGTCAAATACTTATTGCTGCTATGTATTCCATGTATGATTTTGATATATAATTAGCCACAAGAGAAACTTACAAATATTTTAAAGATGAATGTAAAGTTGGTATCATGAGATGAAAAGTTGCTCGATATTTTGGACTCGTCTTCCATTAGAGTTCTAAAATAGACAGAATATCCATAATAAATACATACAGATATGTGGAGGGAGACCTATGCAGATAACTTGTGCATGTGATTCTGGCAACTGGAATTCTCTATAACAGATAGTCTTGAATGGCTAGGGTGGAAAAATCCAGATGCAGAATAGGCTGAGAACATATTTAAACAGACAGAGACACTTACCCAGGGTGAAGCAGAGAGGCATTTTCAGGAAATAGAAGATGACAAACCTAGAGCAGAGGGGCACCTGGAAACTGATGGACACAGGTAAGCAGTGAAAACAATTGTTTGGTGTTGCAATGACCAGACATTCCAGCAGCATTCAGCCAGGGGCAAGTTGAATTGCACAGGCAGACAGAATTGCACAAGCAACCAAGTGGGGAGGGGATTTCACTAGGAACTCAGAAAGTGAACCCAGAAAACGATTTGGCCTTCCTGCTGGATTGTTGGATTTGACCAGGAAGAGAGAGAGAGCAGCGCATTCTAAACAGGTGGGGAGGGAATTGGACATCATTGTTAGTAGGGAGGCAAAGGCTATGGAACAGTTCTGTGTATGCACTAAGCTAGGAGCGAACTCATTTTGAGCTCAGTGAATTGCATTGACTTGGCGTCCTATCAATTCCACCCAAACTAGGTTCGGATAGCCCCCAGACCTAATGACCAGCAGATCTAGAACTCCAATAGTGGCACATCAGGCACCATCTTGTATAGTGTGGCAAAGGCATTGAGACTGCAAGTACAACTTTGAGCTGTGAATGCACTGAGCTGGGAACAAACCCACTGAGCTCAGTGCATTGCACAAGTCCCACACTGAAAATAATATAGACTTTGATATTTTAAATCTCAAAATAAATCTATTTGGCTCTCAGATCTAATTGCAGGCAGGTTCTGGCAAGATTAGCACTACCAACAACCTAGATATTTAGAACACCTGGTGTCTATCTAATCCTGGGAACTGCATAAACTGGAAGTGGGAGAAATATTGTACAGAAAACAATGCAGCAACAGAACAGGATCACAACAGGTAGAGTGCTGTGCCAGGAGCTAGAGCTACAGAGACCATGGAAAAAGTCTAATATAAGAGACCAGATTTGAAACTCGCTTTAGGGAATGGCACAAGTGACTGCAAACAAAGATTTGGGTATCAACCACAATCAATAAAGTGGCAGACCTGTGTGTGGCACAGCTTAGAATCTTGCCCTAAGGAGAAGAATCTGTTAACCAAAGATACAATGAGCAAGAACAAAAAGAGTCAAAGATAAAATGAGTATTACTGAAAACTGTTCTGGAAGACTCCCATCAGAGTTAAGTGAGGAATCCCTTGAGGAAATGGGGAATCAGATTTCAAAGCATTTGTTATAAAGCTTCTTTCTAGCAAGGAGAAGCACTTGCAGGAATTTAAGAAGTATGTCACACAGGAAAGAGCAACAGTGAAACAAAATCAAACCTAATTATTTTAAATGAAGTACATAATAGAGCAAATTAAATATTCAGTGGAAATCTCAGTAATAGAATGAGTGAAGCAGAAACAAAGAATTGGAAGGTACTTCTTGTCACAGCGGGGAACAATCACAAAGCTGGAAACAGAGTTGAGTTAAGCTAAAAAAAAGTGTTGAATAATTGAAAGGGACTATTAAAAGAAAAAATATAAGAATTATGGGAGTTTCAGAAGGAGTAGAAAGAGAACAAAGGTCTAAAATGTATTTGATGAAATAAAATAAAATTTCCCTATTCTGGAGAAACAATTAGAAAACAACATACAAAAAGGGCACAGAACTCCCAACAGGGTTAATCAAAAGCAGTCTTCACCATGATGTATGATAATCAGATTCCAATCAAACATAAGGAAAAATTATTAAATATGATTATTAAAAAATCAATTGACATATAGAGGAATGAAAATTAAATTTACAGTTGACTGCTCACAGAAAACTCTACAGGCCAGAAGAGAATGGAGCAACATATTTCAGACTCCAAAAGCAAAAAATTTTCTGTCCAGGACAACGTACACAACAGTTTTCCTTTGTCTTTGAAAATGAAATAAAATTCTTACACAGTAAAGAAAAGCTTTAACCAATATTCCTGTTTCAAACCTGCTCTACAAATGATACTTTGCTGCAGTCCAGCTCCAGCTGAGTTCAGAACTCACAAAGGGTGCATGGATGAGGCGCAAAAATGAAAGAAAGAGATGGACCACTAGGATTTCATCATCATAATGGACCATGCACAAAAGCTGTTCACTTTATTTATACAAAATCAGTCAAACTGTGGGTCAGACTTTTTATGTCATGGTCAAGTGAGTGTTTCTAAAGATAACTCTGCCATTAGTTTCACCTAAGGCTAGGATGTTATCCATTTGGTGCCTGGCACCTGGCTAGGAAGAGTTCTCAATAGATGGTGCATATCAATCAGTAGCACATTCCTACCACAATTCTCATTCTACAGCTTGGTCTTGAGACAGTCAAGGAAGGAAGAACTTCACAAGAGGGACCTAAAAGATCAAAGAAAGAGGAAAAGAATAGATTCACACTACAGCTGAAGACAGAACACCCTTGGTTAGCTTAGGATCAAAAGGGGGAGTTAGCACCCTTGATTAGCATATTGCCACAGGATGCAGCCATAACAGCCATAACAGCTTTTTGGCTAAAAACGGCAATGGCACCATCAGCTTCTAAGCTCCTATTGATATTTAACAGTAACTCCACAGAAGCAGACAATGCCTAAATAGATTATAAAAATCTCAGTGGGATTGTCCGGCGTCCATGCAAAGGGAGGTGGAGCTGCATTCAGGTGTTGTAGAGACATCCGCAGGGCCTTGCCACACAGCGGGAAGTTCCTTGCGGCCTTGCCTGCAATGGAATGAGACTCTTCACACCTTCCTGTCTTCCACATCCATCACATGGACCCCAGTAATACCTCAAGATGTTCTCTTGATAGAGAAAAGAGCGCCATCCAAAATCGAAGGCAAATGTGAGAACATCCCAGTAAAATAACAACAGAAGACTAAATCAAGGAACAACCCATTGGTAAAATGACAGGATAAAATTAGCACCGATTTATGTTAACCCTGAATATAAATGGGTTAAATGCATCAATCAAACGTCATAGATCAGTAGATTGGAGTACAAACATAAAATTCATGTATTTGCTGCCTACCGGAAGGAGATGTATCTCATCAACAAAGATCAGTGGAAACTATATCTCATGGATTTTGATGTTTGTTTTTAGTTTCATTTCTTCAAAGAGTTTTTTTTTTCTCATTAAATTCTTCACTGACTCATAGACCATACAGCAGCATCATTTTCTTCAAGAAGTTTCTTGATTTTTTTTCACTCCTTCAGCATATTAATCATTCAGTAGCTTGTTGTTTGACTTCATGCGGTTATAAATTACTTTTATTTCTTCCTGTTTTTGATTTTGTTTTGTGCATTTTCATTTAAGAGAATGTATGGTAACTGTGTTCAGAGCTTTGGACAGCATCTTTGTGATACATTCATTAAATCAGCAGTAATCTGTGTTGAATAGGGCACTACAGCCTGTTGGAGTAACAACCAGTGCATATCACTTAAAGTGTGCCATCCAGGAATGTAAACACAGAGGTGTTTAATTTAAACAAAGAGGACGTGTACGCAGCTGTGAGCAACAGCCTAGGTTGCATTGTACCTAGGCAAGTGTTACACTTTTGAGAGAAAAGCAGCTAATAGCTGGCAGGCCTTCTGGGCCTGGTTAATGTCAAATCTGTGTCAACCATAACTGTGTGCCTCCATAGTCGTCTAGCCTGCTTTCTTTTTTTCTTTGCTCTTTTATTTTCTTTTCCTCTTTTCTTTTCCTATCTTTTCTTTTCGTTTCTTTTCTCTTCTTCTTTTCTTCTCTTTTTTTCTCTTTTCTCTTCTCATCTTTCTTTTCTTTTCTTTTCTCTTTTCACTTTTCTTTTCTTTTCTTGATTCTCACTGATCAGATGCTGAACCTATAAGCCCCAGTTTTTTCATAGAATATTAGGCTCCATTCTGCTTGCAAATTTTACTTTCTGCTAATTTTATATAATAATTAAAAACACCTTAGTCTTCTGATGAAATCAATTAAATATATTTTAGGATAGAAATTATACTTTGCTTTTAATAGCACCTGAAAATATTTTTTCTAAAGGATTTATTTTTTAAAAATGGGCAAAGAAGAATCAATAGATGGTTGAACATTAAAGTGCTGGAAATGACCAGTTAGCGACACTGGAACAGCCGTTATATTTTTTTATTGAAGTTTTCTACAAACTTATCTTAAAGTTTTTTCTTGTTGCTTTGAGAAAAGGGATAATAATTTATATATGGAAAAATCCCATAAATGACTTTAATTATTTTCCAGGTTTATTTTGGTTCACAGATGTCATCCCCCAATGCATTCTATTAAACGTAGCTAGAGTGCCAAAATAAAACAATTTGAGATAACACGGTCAATTAAATCACTGAAATAATGGACCAAAAAATCTTAAAAATGAAATGAGATAAAATAGATCAAATGTTAGAAAGAAAATTGAGAGTTCAAAAGAGGAGAGATACAGTTCTCTTTTGACATAAGCCTTTTATTAATCTTGCAGAAAGCTTGCCATTGCTATAACATAAAATAACTCAAATATTTAAATGTGGGATGTGAGAAGTGGAAGAAAGTTGTGTACAGTCAGTAAGTTAAACTATACAGCTTTAAAAAAAATAACTTTTAGAGGTATTAAGAAATGTCACATACATGCTAACTGATGAGTGTGAAACATACTCCAAAACCAAAAATCAAGAACTATTTCTTCTCTGGATACAAGAAGTCTTCCTTCATGCCAGCAGTGTGACTCAAGGCTTTGCTGTCTGCACTGACAGTTGTCCTTCCTAAAACAGAGTCATGACTGGAGTGGCTCTGTGAGAACATGGTAACAGGAGATAGGGAAAAGAGTTCATTGATGTACATGATGAGTTAGGAGCCAACAACGTTAGTGTAGATACCCAGGGACTGGCAATGGTAGGAAGGCTTTGCAATTCATAGTGCCTGTGGGACAAAGCAGATATTACCGGAGCATATTTCAGACCTGGATATGGAGTATGGACTTCTCTCAGTACTGTAGTTTAGTGTTGTATATCTGACCATGTCTGAAATCAAGCAGGAAGAGTGTGACAAGAGTATGCTCCCTGGTGCTTGCATTTTGCACTCTCTGATTTCTTTCTGTTGCTTCTTACCAGCCACACCAAACTGAATTCAGAGGGCAAAGTATCCCAATGATAATCCAAGTAATAAGCTACCACCCAGGATCATAGCTGAATAAATCAGGGAATGAATTCAGAGACCAAACACTGATTAACCTGCAGCACAGGGAGAGATGCTTCTATCTATGGAAATATCAAACAAAGCATGATATATACTTATTAATTACTTTTCTTAAGGACAAGTTGAGACCAGAGTTCAAGTTCATAATTTACTCTTGATTTGGTGTCATAGCAATTCAATTTTGCTTGTACTTGTTTAAATTAAACAAATTTGGACATATATCGCCATATGACTAACAATTATAGCCTCCTCAAAGAAGGATGACAGTATTAATATAGCACTTCCTGTCTGGTACCTGAAGTGACACCATTTTAAATTCTTTAGAACTGCAAAGGTGTTTCTAAAGGTGATTTGCACTGAAGTCTTGGGTAGGCAAACACGGAGGAGTGTTCTCATCCACAGAGTTTTCCATTAATCTACAAAAAAATCTTTGATCTACAATTTACTTTTGGAAAATACAGGCAATTTGCTTTGATAAGCTGAACATTTCAGCCCCCTGCTGCTATTTTGGATGAAACTTGACACTTTTAAAAGAACAGGTGAATAGAGCCTCAACTTGTCAAAAGCACTAACATTTGAAAAATTATAATTATAGAAACTGGATATAGCTATTTTTTAGGACTTCTGTGAAAATAGTCTCCTAACAGTGTTTAATTCAAAAGGTTTTAATATCTCAGCTTGGCCCACTGAAGCAACCATGCAGAGCCTAATATATGTCCAACACAGGGGAATAAAAATGCCTGTGGGAGAATCCATAGGGAACAAACATCAGCCTGACCTGGGAATGATGGAGAGTGATTCATGCCAAGTTACATGGAGCCTGAAGGATACTTTGATGTCCCCAGAATAACACATAACAATACTTGATAAATACAATTAGTATAAATACCTCTCTTCCCATCTTTAACTGTGTTTCTCTCATCTGTAACTCTCCTTTACAAATGTTCAGCTTTTGAATGCATTTTGTCACTTATTATTTAATTACTAGATAATAAAATAGTTCCCTTGCTCCTCTAGGTGTTGTTCCCTAAGGACTGTTGTTTTGTCATTTGCCTTTTAAAATTAAGTAGTGGTGAATTAAAATATAACACAGGGAAAATACAATTTTATCCTAAGACACAAATTTCCAAGACATAACTCACTTATTACATCTGAACAACAGAATTTGTACAAGGCACTTCTGGCCCAAAGCTGTGCTGTAAGAGCATTTCTGTGTAAATTCTGGTTCTTTTACCCTTGTTTAGTCTATAAAATCAACAACAAACGTGTCAATATAGCAGTGAAGTGGATTTAGCCACTACCTGTAATATCAGCATCACATAATTTAACATCAGCTTCCTGCTGTTGTATCTAAGAAAGCAGCAAAAGGGCCTAGCAGTGTGGCCTAGCTCCCACAGTCCTCACCTTGAATGCATCGGGATTCCAGATGGGCACCAGTTCTAATTCCAGCAGCTCTATTTCCCATCCAGCTCCCTGTTTGTGGCCTGGGAAACCAGTTAAGAACAGCCCAATGCCTTGCGACCCTACACTCATGTGGGAGACCTGGAGGAAGTTCCTGGTTCCTGGCTTCAGATTGGTACTGCACTGGCCATTGTGGTTACTTGGGGAGTGAATCATTGGATGGAAGAGCTTCCTCTCTGTATACCTGACTTTTCAATAAAAATAAATATGCAACAGAAGTTGACCAGATTATTTGAACAACTGCTACAGACTCATGATTGTGGCATGGTCCAGGCCTGGCAGCTGTTGCCATTTAGGGTGTGTCTTGTAGATGCAAGTCCTTTTTCTCTGTCTCCCTCATATCTTCCCATTGCTGTGACTTTGAAATACACGTACGTCATTAATGTTTATATGGATATATATTAATATTTATATAAACAGATAGATACAATCAAGGTATCAAGAAGAAAGTTTCTTTTTCACCATAATAATCCGATGCTCAAATTGCAAATTTCACATCTAGAAGAATATTTGCTGGGTAATAACAGAATAACCCTGCAGCGAAATGAGACAGAAGGCTAAAAGCCAATACTTCACACCAATAGCACTGAACTCAGACAGTAGCAAACTCAGACCTTGGGTAGAATTGGATCTTCCTAAACCATAGATTGTGATACTTATGTTTGCAAAAGAACTGTCCAAAGAGTGGTGAAGGAGAAAAGAAAGCTCAGGTATGCTGTGATAGAGAACAAAGGGGAAACATTCTGTTTTATTGCCCTCAGTGCTCATTCTCTGTGTAGGAAACTGTTGTTGGAAGGAAAGAGGAGAAATGCCACAAAGAACAGAAGTCTAAGGATTGTGACACAGAGAACCTGTGAGCCACAGAGCCCCTTGAGTTCTCCCATCTGAGTCTCAGCCCAGAACAGAGCACAGAGGACAGTGCTGTCCCACTCTACTTTTAGACACATGTGTCTCACTGTGATGTCCTGCCCATCTGCCTCTGTGTTTGTCTTGCCCATCTGCCTCTCTGTCTGTCTACATTCACCTGTGCATCATAGAACTATCAAATACATTGACAAATTCTTCTTTAGTGTCTTGGGATTCTTTTTACATTTAAGAATTCTTTTTCATTTTGTTTTATACATTAGTTAGCTTGTACAGCACAAGTAAATACATTTTCTTTGAGATGACAAATACAGAATGAAATAATCTAATTTTATATTGAAAGTTATTAATCTTGATTTAAAATGTTGAGTTGATGATCTCATTCTTATAATAGCATAATTGTGAATAATTATCTTAAATATACTGATCTATGTATTGAGAGTGGCAGAGAGAGAGAGTTTACTCTTTCTTGGTGATCCTTGGACCTGTTGGACCAATGGAGTAGGCTGTGCTTCAACTCAGGCTGGATTCTCTTGATGCTCCAAATCCCAGTCATTCACACAGAGCTATTTCCACTTTCATTCAGAGTTGTCAGCAACTAAAGAGCATCCTTACTTCTTGAGTTTCTGTATTTCATGTTCCCTTGCCAATGCAGTTTCCAACCTCAAGGTTAGTCTTTAGGTATTACTTTCCACTTACACATCCTCAAATGCATCTTAAACATCTCATGTCAAGAATAGGAGACTTCACCATGGTGAATGATCTTTTCTCAAGGTCCATTCTAAAGTGGCAGCATGGCCACTAAAAATCCAAAGATACTTTAGATAACTGTATTTATTTTCTTTATTTCTGCTAAATTCCTGGAAGTTTGGAGTATTGGAGTGTAAAGAAAAGAAGGTAGTAATGAATTAACCTTACCATAGCTTACCATGTCCATGCATCTCAAATGGCTCACCATGTCCATGCATGTCATGTTTTTGCTGTCATTTGAAGCTAGAAATAGCTTCTTGGTAGTAGAAATAACTGAAGAAATCTCAGGTACCAGAAAACCAGGGCTCAAAAAGATTATAAAACTTTCACAACTCTTTCTCATTCAGGGTGAGCAAAATGTCATGTGACCAAATGCTCTAAAGTCTTATTGTGGGCAGTGCTACTCTAATATCTCTCTGTGATATATCAGAAAACCAAGACCTTCAACTGAATGTGGGTCTTACAGAATATGGCCGATTAAGTGTATGACTGAACTATATCTCCTGAATTTTTCTCAGAAAATATTGATATATTACTTATTCCCTACCTCAGACAATTCAAGTTTACCTGACTAAGGAACTGTGCCAGGACGCTTGTAGTATGCTGGAGTCCTACCCTCCCCTCTGGGGCATGAGATCTGTCTTTTAATTATTTAGTAATGCTTGCTCTTGATATCTACAGAAAGTTCAACCTAGGATCAATCAATATGGCCACTGTCTTTGAGGCTATGAATTGAGCTGTCCTATTTGATAACCAACGAGAGTGAGCGATTTCATACATTGTATTGAGGTCAGAAGATCCCAAGGTGAGGCAATGGAAACCACTTGAAATATCATCAAAGGAGATGATTGGAAGTCAACCAATCAATTGGTTTATTGAGTCAAGTAGTGAAGCTTATATACAGGGTGATAAACAGGAAGCCCAGATCGTTAGTAACAGTAGCCTGATTGGTCCTCCCAATCCCTCATAGCCACCAATCAACACAAAGGTCAATGCTAGAGATAATTCTTCCTGATAAGAGCAATCTGCAAGCCTGACATGAACAGTATAGCCTCCAATTGGTTCTCTCATTTCTCCTCCGCAAGGTGGGGCACTGACAAAATAACTCATATTGAATAATTAAGGGAAGGAACTATTAGGGTCTACTGCAGAACCACAGACAATGACCACAGAACACAGCCTGGTAAGCTCATTTGATGCACACTCATGAAGGGTACACTCTACCCACTGCTTTAGAAACAACTGCTCCCCTGTCTCCTAAGAAGATGGCTGAATCAATCCTTACTATTTCTGAAGATTTTCCATATGGCCAAGTCAAGATAATTTGCCTCTTAGAAGGTACTTACTGCTTCTGCTGTAATCAGCTGAGCCAGTTCTCTGGTTCCCTGACTATGATGGGAAGGAAGCTGCAGAATTTAGCTAATATTAAGTGTGCCAGGGCTTTATTGCAGGATCAGCTGCCATCCATTTCTTGGTTCTATGGTTTTGTAGGAGAGAAACTGTAAGCAAAGACTCTGTCTACACACTGACCAGAGCATTGAACTGGAAAAAAAAAAAGACATAAGAAGGTCAACACACATAAACTTGTTCTTAGCTGCTGGGTCAGAGTATGGTTTCCACACAATAACTATGTCTGGCAGGTTCTTCCCCAGCGGTGCTTCAGGGTAGGGGCTTGAACTCTCCTGGGGGGCTTCCCACTTCCCACTCCATGAACATCCAAGGAATGAATGTGTGAGGCTGTTTCCCGCATAAGTGGCCCAGGACAGTATGCTCAAAATCCTCTCCTAATATGTCAACCAATAGAACTTTAGGCTGAGCTTTTCACAGATATCCTGGGGTCTTGCTTTGTTACTGATCAGAAAAGCCCCTCAGTAAGTTGGCGATTCACCTAGACAAGAGAGAAAAGGAAGGTTGGACTTCCCTGGATAATTCTCACACTTGCTACACCAGCAGAATTACAAAATGTCCTGGAAATATTTAAATCACGAATGTTCACACTTTAGGATCACTGAGGAAGGAACAGCACATTGGACAGCTTCTGTGTGTGTGTGTGTGTGCTCACACTTTAGGATCACTGAGGAAGGAACAGCATATTGGACAGCTTCTGTGTGTGTGTGTGTGTGCTCACACTTTAAGATCGCTGAGGAAGGAACAGCACATTGGAGAGCTCCTTTGTGTGCTGGTGTGTGTGTGTGTGTGTGTGTGTGTGTGTGTGTGTGTGTGTGTTTCCCCTTAAAAACTGAGATAAAAGTGTAAAGATTGTCTTTTTTCAGTTTTATCAAGAGTGAGGACTGAAATCCATGGTTTAATTCATGAAGAAAATAGATGCACTTCACCTGTTAGAAATTACATTTTAGTTTCTTCAACAGTCTGGTAGTTGAACTGCCAGGGGATACACGGTTTTGGAGACCACACCATGAAAGAAGGAAGATGAGTCAACAGGAGGGCTCTTGCTATAATACATCTTAGCACTGGAAGACAGTTGTTCCCTAAAACATCTTAAAGCAATTTTAATAGAGAAGAGAGGAATTGAATCAAAAGCCCATACAAAAGAAGAATCCATTTCAGTCACACAGTTTTACAAAATGAAGGAAAAACATAAGAAAAGGAAAGATCGCCTTCCCATATCCTTCAGATACATGAAGGACCTTTTTGTTCAAATCATTTCATCTGGACATTGTGGATGATATACTAAGCAAATTAACCAGAACACAGTTCTCATGAAATTGACAAGTCAGAAAATAAATGCATATTAATGAATAATAATGTCATCACATAGAGAGTGGCATAAATGTGGAACACGTTAAGTTTTCAGAGACTTAGATTTAAAATACAAACTGGAAAATCATTTATTTTTCCAGTAAGAAAAATGAGAATCAAACTAATGATTTTGAAACTAAATGTCTGATTTGCAAGGAAACAAATCAATGTGAGTCATAGAGCAAGAAAAGGAAAAAAAATGTTTTGCTTTGTTTTTCTTTTGTTATAATTATCATTAATTCTCAAGTATGGATATTAAGGAACACGTTTTGAAGCTTTTCCACATAACTGGATAATAAAGATTGCTTCAACTTAACATCAAAATGATATGATTGTGAGGAGAGCGAAGATGGCCGACGTAGGAGGAAGGCTGTGAGGGAGCGTCTAGTGAGAGAGGGATAGAACGCTACAGAAGCAGCAAAGAGGAACAGCAGGGAACCGCAGGGAGAGGTCCGTGAAGCTCCCTGGGACAGTGTGGAGCCAAAAAGATCCACACAACTCGGAAGAACAACGAGAACGGAGCAGGGCAAAGTCAGAGAAACCGACATCCCACTCTAGACCTGCTGAGTCACTTTTGAAAACGGCCTGACGGGAGACGCGGCCAGCTCGGAGGCAGGGAGATCAGGGGGATCGTCGCTGGCGGGAGGCCTTCGGCAGCGGTGGAGGCAGACTGCAGCAGCCGGACGTTTGGTGAGCTCGGGGTTGACGTGGCAGCCTCCGCATTTCTCGCCCCCTGCTGAGATTCCAGCCTCTGAGAAGGCGGAGCAGGCGGCCGAAACTGTTGGGTCTGTGTGGAACTACGCACAGTGGTGTTGTGTTGGTGGCTGAGGGGGGCCGCGGGAAGGCGCCTCGGAAGTTCCTGCGCTGAGGGGACCAGTGCGGCTCGGTGCGCAGAGGCAGCTGGCGAGGGTCTGGAGTCCCCCACATCCTGCCTGGTGAGTGCACGAAACCACCGAGCGCACTGGTGAGTGCGCGCCGCACCGAGCGGGCTGGGCGCCCCGCCTGCAGCAGCAGCACCTCCGCAGCGCAGGTGTCAGGTGTCACGAGAGCTCAGATTTGGGAAGTGTAGCGCTGTGTGTCCCTGACACGCAGGTACCACTCCCATAGAGTGAACTGCTCACTTCTCGCCTCCCACCCTGCAGTTCTGAGCGTGGGCGACCCACCAGGAGAGCCCTGAAAACTCCTGCATCACACTGACACGGTGAGAACCTGCCGTGAAGTCATTATAACAGGGCGCCTGGGTCACTCCTCCGCTAAGGGCCTGTGTGGGGGAGCCACACGGGAGCAGGGGCTCTGAACACCCACACACCACGAGTGGTGGATTCACTGCACAAGAGCCACGCCTGGAAAGTGCCTCACCCACAGTCCCGTGTGTGGGAGACGCACCAGGTGGGCTCTGAAAAACCCTGCAGTCCCTGACACGGAGAACGCAGGGAGAAAGCACATAAAACCTTCTACGCCCTGCGGATTCCCGTGAAGGGGGCACACCCAGAGAGCGCCTCCATCCCTCCACGCCCTGGGGTGTCACACCTGTAGAAGAGGTGCCCAGAGTGTGCCTGGAATCCACTGGGCCCCCAAGGTGGTGCTCTACAGCCCCGGGCCCTGAGAACGCACCAACGGTGCCTTGAAAATAACCACGCCCGGCAACACCACGCCTGCAGGCTCCAATCTCTACAGGAAAGCACCTGACAGCCCCTCAACACACGGGTCCATTTGCCTCACCAGAACACACCAACGCAATGGGAAAAACCACCAGAAAGAGTTGTGCTCCAGATGAAAGAGCCAGCACCCCACCAAACAAGGGCCAAAAGCCATTATCAATATCGACGATACGAGATGAAGACATGGAAGTGTTACCAGCAAAGGAATTGATGAAAATAATGCTAAAATTTCTCAGAGACGTGGACACAAAGCTGGAAGACTACCAGAACCGCATAATCACCGAAATACAACAAATCAAAACCAAACTGGACGCCCAAGATAATAAGATTGAAAGCCTCATCAACAGAATAAATGCGGCAGAGGAAAGGATCTCTGAAACAGAAGACACACAAAATGAAAGTGCCCAGCGAATCAAACAGCTGGAGACAAACCTCAGCAAAACTAATAAAATGATGCAAGAGATGAAGGATTACCTTAGAAAATTGAATATTCGGATCATCGGCCTCCCCGAGGGAGTAGAAAGAGAATCTGGGATGCAAGCAGTGCTCGATGAAATTATACAGGAAAACTTCCAAAACACTTGGAACACGAATCCACCCCGCATACAGGATGGACAGAGAACTCCCAACAGACATGATCCAAAGAGATCTTCACCCAGACACACGGTGCTCAAGTTCTACTCCAATGAAGACAAAGAAGGAATCCTGAGACAAGTACGAAGTAGAGAAAAGATCACATACAGGGGAAAACCCATCAGAATCACTGCTGACTTCTCCGAAGAGACCCTACAAGCAAGGAGAGAATGGACAAAGATCTTCCAAGTCCTGAAACAAAACAACTGTCAACCAAAAATAATCTACCCAGCAAAGATCTCATTTGTATATGAGAATGAAATCAGATACTTCAATAGCAAAGAAAAACTAGAAGAATATGTCTACACAAAACCAGCTCTGCAAAGTCTCCTTAGAAATGCGCTAGTCCCGGACAAAAAGGAGGCAAATCACAAACAAAGTTGGCAAATAAGAAGGTCTCCAAACTAAAGGCCGCACAAACAAGACAATTACATAGGCAACAACACACACACAACACAATCACATGGCAGGGCAAAATTGCAACCTCTCAATTTTAACTCTCAACACAAATGGTCTAAATTCACCAATCAAACGACAGAGATTAATAGAATGGATCATCAAACAAGACCCAACCATCTGTTGCCTACAAGAAACGCATCTAACCAGAAAGGATGCAAAGAAACTGAAAGTGAAGGGATGGAAAAAGATATTCCACGCCAATAGACGAGAAAAAAAAGCTGGGGTAGCTATCCTAATTTCAGACGAGATAGATTTCATTCTAACTAACATCAAAAGAGACAGGGAAGGCCATTTTATACTGGTGAAAGGAATGATCCATCAAGAAGCAATCACCATCATTAATGTTTATGCACCGAATCTTAATGCACCTACTTACGTAAAGCAATTACTTACAGACTTAAGGGAAGACATAGACACCCGCACAATTCTTGTAGGCGATCTCAACACACCTCTAACAACAATGGACCGGTCTACGAAACAAAAACTCAACAAAGAAACAACAGAGCTCACACAAACAATAGAACAACTGGACTTAGTAGACATATATAGAACTTTTTATCCTAAGGCCACAGACTATACATTCTTCTCAGCGGTGCATGGCACCTTCTCCAGAATCGACCACATGATAGGACATAAAGCGAATCTAAACAACTTCCAAAACATTAGTATCATACCATGTACCCTCTCAGACCACCATGGGATGAAACTGGTAATCAACAACTCAAAACTCCCCAGGAAGTATAGGCACTCTTGGAAATTGAACAATATGCTATTAAACGAACAATGGGTCAGAGAAGAAATTAAAGATGAGATCAAAAAATTCATGGAAACCAATGAAAACTCTGATACAACATTCCAAAACTTGTGGGACACCGCCAAAGCAGTGCTACGAGGTAGATTCATCGCAATCGGAGCGCATGTCAAGGCCCAAGAAAGACGCCAAATACAGGAACTAACCTCACACCTCCAGGATCTGGAAAAACAGCAGCAGAAGAGTCCCACGCACAATAGGAAACAAGAAATCATCAAAACAAGGGAGGAGATAAACCAAATAGAAATCAAAAAAACTATACATAAAATCAACAAATCAAAAAGTTGGTTTTTTGAGAAAATAAACAAAATAGACACTCCACTGGCCCGATTGACCAAAAAAAAACAAGAGAAAGTGAGAATCAACAGCATTAAAGATGAAAAAGGCAACATAACAACAGACACTGCAATCATTAAGAAAATAATTAGAAATTACTACAAAGAACTGTACTCCCACAAATTTGAGGACCACCAAGAAATAGAAAAGTTCTTGGACTCCCACCATTTACCAAAACTCAGTCCGGAGGCAACTGCAGAATTAAATAAACCCATAACCGAGGTAGAGATTGAAACAGTCATCAAGGATCTCCCAACGAAAAAAAGCCCAGGCCCAGACGGCTTCACTACAGAATTCTACAAAACATTCCGAACAGAACTAACCCCAATCCTCTACAAGCTCTTCAAAACAATAGAGGAGGAAGCAACCCTCCCAAACTCATTCTATGAAGCCAACATCACCTTAATCCCAAAACCGGATAGAGAACCATCAGAGAAGGAAAACTACAGACCTATTTCTCTGATGAACATTGATGCTAAAATTCTCAACAAAATCCTAGCCAATAGAATTCAAAAAATCATCAGACAGATCATTCATCCGGATCAAGTAGGATTCATCCCTGGAATGCAGGGATGGTTCAACATTCGGAAATCCATAAATGTTATAAACCATATCCAAAAACTGCAAAACAAGAACCACATAATAGTTTCAATAGATGCAGAAAAAGCTTTCGACAAAATCCAACACCTCTTCATGCTAAAAACTCTAGCCAAAGTAGGCATAGATGGGAAAATCCACAACATAATTAAAGCAATTTATGAAAAACCCAACGCCAGTATCATACTGAATGGAGAAAAGCTAGAACCCTTCCCACTGAGATCTGGAACAAGACAAGGGTGCCCACTATCACCACTGCTATTCAACATAGTCCTAGAGGTACTTGCAGAGGCCATAAGACAAGAAAAAGAAATCAAAGGCATACGTATAGGAAACGAAGAAGTCAAGCTTTCACTATATGCAGATGACATAATCCTATACATAGAAAAACCAGGAGACTCAATACAGAAACTGCTAGAACTTATACGAGAGTTTGGCAGAGTGGCGGGGTACAAAATTAACGAACGAAAATCAACAGCCATAGTGTACGCAAATAACACCAAGATGGAAGAAGATCTAACCAACAGGATACCATTCAAAATAGCAGAGAGAAGTATGAAGTATTTGGGAATAAATCTAACCAAAAGTGTAGGAGACCTATTCGAAGAAAACTACAAACTATTTAAAAAGGAAATTGAACAAAACCTCAAAAGATGGAATAACATCCCGTGCTCCTGGATAGGCAAAATCAATATCATTAAAATGTCTATACTACCACAAGCAATATACATTTTCAACGCAATTCCAATCAAATTGCCCAAAACATTCTTCACGGAACTGGATACAATGATTCAACAGTTCATCTGGAAACACAAAAAACCACGAATAGCTAGAACCATCCTGAAAAATAAGAAATTAGCAGGGGGAATCACAATCCCGGACCTCTGGACATACTATAGAGCAGTGGTAATCAAAACAGCCTGGTACTGGCACAAAGACAGAAAGGAAGATCAATGGAATAGAATAGAAGCACCAAAAGGGAATCCACACAGATACAGCCAATTAATCTTTGACAAAAAGACTAATGACAGCTTAAGCAAGTGGGAAGGACTCTTTAGTAAATGTTGTTGGGACAACTGGCTGATAGCCTGTAGAAACAAAAAGATAGACCCACATCTATCACCATACACTAAGATCCAATCTACATGGATAAAAGACCTAAACCTACATCCAGAAACCTTCAAACTCTTGCAAGAAAATGTAGGAAATACCCTGCAAGACCTAGGAGTAGGTACCGACTTTCTAAGAAGGACACCAAAAGCAATAGCAGTTGAGAACAGAATAAACAAATGGGACCTCATCAAACTAAGAAGCTTCTGTACAGCAAGGGAAACAATCAACAAAGTAAAAAAGCAACCCACAGAGTGGGAGAAGATCTTTGCACACGATATAGGCGATAGGGGGCTAATTTCCAGGATATACAAAGAACTTCAAAACAACCAAAAAACCAAAACGAACAAGCCACTCAAGAAATGGGCACGGGAAATGGGCAAACATTTCACAAAGGAACAAGTCCAAATGGCAAACAAACATATGAAAAAATGTTCCAGCTCCCTAGCAATAAGGGAAATCCAAATTAAAACATCGATGAGGTACCACCTAACACCAGTAAGATTGGCCCACATAAACAAGAACACCAACGACGCTTGCTGGCGAGGATGCGGGGAAAAGGGAACCCTACTCCACTGCTGGTGGAGCTGCAAATTGGTACAGCCTTTATGGAAATCAGTCTGGAGAACACTCAAACAACTCAAAATCAGCATACCATATGACCCAGCAATAGCACTCCTAGGAATATATCCAAAACACCTGTTTTACGACAAACCAACATGCATCCCTATGTTCATTGCAGCACAATCAGTAATTGCGAAAACATGGAAGCAACCGAAATGCCCATCAGCAGAAGATTGGATAAGAAAGCTTTGGTTCATCTACTCCATGGAATACTACTCAGCTATTAAAAAAAACAAAATGCAGTTCTTTGTGGCTAAATGGGCACAACTGGAAACTATAATGCTAAGGGAAATGAGCGAATCCCAAAAGATTAGATACCACATGTTTGCCTTGATTTAACCTGTAATTTTTTGTTTGGTGGTTTGTTATTTTTTGAACCTGTCATTGATACTGTCTCAACCCAGATGTTTCGAAGAATGGAACTTGCATTATTTTTAACATATTGTTTACCCAATACTATGTCAATTAATTCCATAATGTTGTATAATGATACTGAGGCCTTGTTGGGGCTTTTAACTGACTGGATCTTTACTCTGTTAGACCTATCTTCAGACCATAGAAGGTCTCCCCAAGAGGCCACTGAACTTATCTGGACAATAAGACGCTGAACTTTATGCTAGGCAGGTGTTTGCAAGCAATGAATCTCAACTGAACTTGAACTATGGTTATGCAACAAGGTGGAGGAATCCACCATGGGGGGAGGGGTATGGGAGGGGTGGGGGGATCCCCAGCGCCTATAAAACTGTACTACATAATATAATGTAAGCAACAATAAAAAAAAAAAATGATATGATTGTGGAGAAATACTAGAGCAATTAAAACAATGATAATCATTGTATTAAAGATATCCAAATCTATCCATGTCTATAACTATAAATTAATATACAGTCACACTATATATATGTACATACATATAGATTAAGTAATACACAATAATAATATTGAGCATTTTTGTGGCATAATTTGCACACATATAGAAACACATTTCTTCATTAATACAATATGTTTTATGATAGATAGCCTTTTTTTTAAGATTTTAAAAAAAAGATTTATTTTTATTATTTTTTTTAATTGGAAAGGCGGATATACAGAGAGAAGAGACAGAGAGGAAGATCTTCCGTCCGTCGATGCTATGCTGAGCCGAAGCCAGGAGCCTATTCCAGGTCTCCCACACGGGTGCAGGGTCCCAAAGCTTTGGGCCATCCTCGACTGCTCTCCCGGGCCACAGGCAGGGAGCTGGAAGGGAAGCAGGGCTGCTGGGATTAGAACCGGCGCCCATATGGGATCCCGGGCATGCAAGGCGAGGACCTTAACCACTGTGCCACCGCGCCGGGCCCAGATAGCCATTTTAATGGCTCATTCTTTCATTGGCTTCACTACATTTTTTTTTTTAAAGATTTATTTTTATTATTTTTTTATTGGAAAGGCAGATATACAGAGAGGAGAGACAGAGAGGAAGATCTTCCATCCGATGATTCACTCCCCAAGTGAACGCAACGGCCGATGCTATCCCAAGCTGAAGCCAGGAGCCTCTTCAGGGTCTCCCATGCGGGTGTAGGGTCCCAAAGCTTTGGGCCGTCCTCCACTGCTCTCCCGGGCCTCAGGCAGGGAGCTGGAAGGGAAGTGGGCCTGCCAGGATAAAACCAGGCGCCCATATGGGATCCTGGGGGTGCAAGGCGAGGACCTTAACCACTGCACTACCGCGCCGGGCCCTCACTACATTTTTCTTAATTTTAGTAGATACACCTGAAAAGTTCCTATTTTAAACATCATTAATTGCACAGCTAAGTGCCATTAAATACATTCACACTGTCGTCCTACAGTAACACACTTTTAAAAGCACTAACAATCTACCATTTCATTTGTTTCCAATTTGTTATTACAATTCTGTCACAATGAACACACAAATATATGTGCATTTTCCAGATGATTTTGCTATAAATGTTCTCTTACTTTTGTAGTAAAATGAATATGAATGGCAATTTTTATATTTTGTTGGGAACGTAAGTATTTCCATTATGTTTCCTTCATGTATAAACAAGAAAAACAGAAGGATTTTAATGCTGCATTATTTCACATTTATTCACTTTTAAATAGTATTGAGTGCTTCACATATTTGTAATAGATTGCAAGTCATTGGTGTCAGGACTAACATATACTGTATTTTATGCATGTGGAGTTGAGAAGGTTTTTGAGCTGTATTTTTAAGCACAATTTTGTTTAATAAGATTTGCTTTGAAAATTGATTAGTAGGGCCCGGCGCGGTGGCGCAAGTGGTTAAAGGTCCTCGCCTTGCACGCCCGGGATCCCATATGGGCGCCGGTTCTATCCTGGCAGCCCTGCTTCCCTTCCAGCTCCCTGCCTGTGTCCTGGGAAAGCAGTCGAGGACGGCCCAAAGCTTTGGGAACCTGCACCCGCGTGGGAGACCCTGAAGAGGCTCCTGGCTTCAGCTTGGCATAGTATTGGCCCGTTGCACTCACTTGGGGAGTGAATCATCCGACGGAAGATCTTCCTCTCTGTCTCTCCTCTCTGTATATCCGCCTTTCCAGTAAAAAAAAAAAAAAAAAAAAAAAAAAAATCTTTAAAAAAAAGAAAATTGATTAGTAGCTTTGAACAGGGGATTTAAAAAATAATTATTTATATATTTCAAAGAAAGATGGATACAGAAAGAAAAACTAGAGTGAGAAAAAGATCTTCCTGTGGCTCTCTCTGTAAATGCCTGCAACAGCAGAGCCAATCCAAGAGCAAGAGGCTCCATCTATGTCTCCCATGTGGGTGGCAATAACCCAGGTACTTGAGTCGTCACTACTGTGGCTCAGAGAATAATTAGCAGGAAGCTGGGTTGGAGCAGAGAAGGGGCTCTATTCCAGGTACTCTATGAGATGGCTGCTTACCCTACTGTGTCACCACTCCAGCTCTTAAAGGAGGAATCTTACAGGTGTTTGTCCATTAGTCCAGGAAATAACACACTTAGGTGTGCTGGTGCAATGATTAGTCAAGCCATCGGGACATGCCTCAGGACATAAGCATCCCTCAAAGCCAGACACCCTGGGTGGGCACCACTACCACTAGCCAGGGACCATCCAGCCATGGCCAGGAATCCCCCCTTAAAGGAAGTCAAGCCATTTTCTAAGTAAGTTCTCCTTCAATCAGTGTTTTCCTATGTGAGAAAGGGGCTGGCTTTTTCATCTTAAATCATAGTTAGGAACACAAGAAATGTGAACACTAAAATGCCTGTACTAAAGGAAACTTAGAATAAAAGGTAAGGAGACCTAACACTCACTCTTTTCCTGGCCTCTTGACATCCAACATTTGGTCAGTCCTAGGTTAGTGTCACAGTCATGCTCTAACATGAGAGCTTGTTTTTAAAATACGGGAAAAAAACATCATTAGGTTATTTTCACAGCTTCTGTTTTGTACTTTTTCTCTTAGTGAGTAGAAAGTAAAATGTTTTCATTGTAATCACCTCCCACTGTATCCCACAAAAGGTTACTAAGGAAGTGACTAGCATGCAATGCTAAGGAGTCAAAGAAGGCAGAAAGTCAGATTTTGTTAGTCATGGTGTACATGTACTGTGGTGTATTGACACATCTTCTCAAAATAGAGCCCTATTTCTGAGTTTTCTATCCTAACGCCTCAGTCAGTTTTGAATCCATAGTCTATAGTCACACACTCCTAACAATGCCATTTTGGAACTCTCTAGATTGGAATGAATGTTACCCAGTCTCGTCAAACCATCAGGAAAAGCATCTTTTTTTTTTTCCCTGTCTAGCAAGGGTTTCTGTGAGTTAAGAAATACTTATTCCTTGGCAGTCTGATGAGCTATTGGCTCACCATCCCATGACTGCTTTAGTTATCTTAACACTTCCTGGAAATTTCATGCTCTTTGTTGCATTGATAGTTTTTGGCATTTCACACTTTTGTAAGAGTTTATTATTTCATCTAAATTTAAATGTGTTAGAACATAATCTTTCTTTCTTTCTTTCTTTCTTTCTTTCTTTCTTTCTTTCTTTCTTTCTTTCTCTCTCTCTCAATTTTACTTCTTTATTATTATTATTATATGATACTGCTCCATAGTCCCTGGGATTTTCCTTATCCCCTCCACAATTCCATCTCCTCTCACTGAGTTCCCCTGTATCATTACTATCGTGTAGTTCTTCATACACAGTCATATGTCTATCATTGCAGGCATGGACAATGGCAGAGAGTCCAGCATCCTATTGTCAAGATATCTCAGTTCATACAGTAACGTCATTTTCTTCAAGAAGGTTCTTGATTTTCTTTTTCGCTTCTTCAGTGACACATTAGTAATTCAGAAGCATGTTATTTAACTTCATAGTGTTGTGAATGATTTTTTTTCTTTCTGTTGTTGATTATGTTTTGTGGCGTTTGATTTAAGAGCATGTATAGTAACTCTAATGGAGACTATCATATCTAGTAGCATATTATTTAACTTCATGGCATTGTAAATTTCTATTTTTCTTCCTCTTGCTGATTTTGTATTGTGGCTTTTCATTTAAGGGGTGTTTAGTAACTGTATAATAGAGACTATCATATCCAGATATGAGGATACAATGCAGTATGCATCCCTACTTGCAGACAAAGACGGACTCCCAGTGAAACTGTTTGCTATATCGTGACAATGGAACATAATATGTTTTAATGCTCTGAAACTGTTAAAATGTTCATTTGCATTCTTAATTGTCAAAATGAGTATTCCAAAGTTATTCCTCTTTCACTGATTTGTAATTACTTCAAATTCAGGACACAGCTTAGTCTATTTCAACTCTGAAATGTATTGAGTGTCATTTGTATCTTGCCTTTTAGCATACTGTTGACACAATGTTTAAGTTAACGTTTTGATTTTTCATTAACAACTACAGACCAAAATACATACAGAGAAATGTGTAATTTATTAATTATGGGTAAACCACACTGTGATCTAACACTGTTGTTGTTGCTGAATCTTGATATACAGCTTTTTAAACCCCTAATAACACAGGTTGGGGTTCTGTTATCTTCAAAAGGTTTAGTTTTAACCTTCAATTCCTGATATAGTCCCAGAGAGACAGTTGAAAGGAACATACCGGTTTAACTATTGTCCTTTCTAACAAGTCTGTTTTAGTCACACCCGAGTTCCTGCTAATGAGAAGCCCCTACAGATGAGGGGTTGTTTTCCATGGGAACCATTACTGGATTTGAAAGTTGGTGCTTAGGGCCCGGCGCAGTGGCGCAAGTGGTTAAAGGTCCTCGCCTTGCACGCCCGGGATCCCATATGGGCGCCGGTTCTAATCCCGGCAGCCCCACTTCCCTTCCAGCTCCCTGCCTGTGGCCCGGGAAAGCAGTCGAGGACGGCCCCAAAGCTTTGGGAACCTGCACCCGCGTGGGAGACCCAGAAGAGGCTCCTGGCTTCGGATCAGCGTAGTATCGACCCGTTGCGCTCACTTGGGGAGTGAATCATCGGACGGAAGATCTTCCTCTCTGTCTCTCCTCTCTGTACATCCGCCTTTCCAATAACAAAATAATAAAAATAAATCTTTAAAAAAAAAAAAAAAGAAAGTTGGTGCTTAATCCCCAAACACAGATCTCAGGGAAAGGGATAGAGGCGGTGGTGGGGGGGGGCAGTTAGTGATCACTTACTCTTACCATATGAAGCTTCCATGAGATGCTGTCAGAAGGTGTGGAGGAGATGGTGAGCAGGGCACATGCCCATGCCAGGAGGGTGCTGGCAACTCAATCTCCATGAGAACAGAAACAGTGGTCCTTAGGACAGTTGCAGATCTAATCCTCTGTCTTCCCTGGGCTGTTCATAAGCACATAGAACAGGTGTTGGGCCTAGAGGTTGTGAATTTGGCTATAATATTTATAATCCATATGACAAACTTCAACTTGTTTCAAGATCCTGACTCTAGTTTCCTGACAGGGCAGTTCAAAGAGCTGGCACAATGGTTAAACTAGCAATACTCCTCTTTCAAGCACCATTATCCCATATGGGCATGAGTTCACATCTCAGCTGCTTTACTTTCCAACCACTTGTGCCATGGGAAAGCAGCAGAGGATAGTCCAAAGCCATGGGATTCTGTACCCATGTGTGAGACAAAAAAGAAGCTCCTCACTTCTGGATTCAGATTGGCTCAATTCCAGTTTTTATGGCCATTTCCTAGTAAATAAAAGAATATAAAACATCTTTCTGTATCTATTCCTGTCTCTGTAAATCTACTGTTCAAGTGAAAAAAAATAAATCTTTAAGATGGTCCTCAGGATTAGGTCTAGAACCCAAGACTAATAGAAGAAAAGAAGGAAAGAAGGAAGGAAGGAAGGAAGGAAGGAAGGGAGAGTGGGAGGGAAGAAGGAAGGAAGGAAGGGAGAGAGGGAGGGAAGAAGAGAGGAAGGGAGGGAGGAAGGAAGGAAGGAAGGGAGGGAGGAAGGAAGGAAGGAAGGAAGGAAAGAAATTCAAGTAATTGAAATTATGCCACTCATGTGGGATGCACGGACAAATTTACCCATTCATAGCTTCAGCCAAACCTGTACAGCTACCTTTCTGTATCTTTTAAATGACCATTTTAAAAAATAACTGCCAGAAAGACTCCAGGTGTAATAAATCTGCAGCATTGGTCAACTGCTTCTCTAGACTGAGTTCTTCAATCCAGAAGGATGTGAATGCTGAGGACGGATGCTTGGTATCCTCTGGTGTGTAGCCAAGTCAGAACAAAGTTGTAGCTAGCCCGGGGACAAGCTACCTGAACTTGACATTGGATGAAGCCGAAGTATTCTTACAGGAATGAGTCCTTACTCTATGCGGCCTGCACTAACTGTGGGTGATTCAGTTATAGTTGAAACACAGCTGTTGTCTCCTGAAAATTACAGACATGCTGGGTAAAAGTAAAACTCCACACATTTAGCATCAGACATGTTCTGTGTGAGCAGAACACAAAACCAAACACTTTTGTTGTTGCTTTTTTTTTCTTGGTTACATATGTTTTCTAAAACATATGTACCATTAAAGCCCAGTGGATTAGGCCACGACTGTTACCACCGACTTTGCATGTGGGTGCCCATTTGAGTCCCAGTTGCTCCAATTTCAATGTAGCACCCTGTAAATTCACATAGGATACAAAAAATGATCCAAGTAGCATGGCCTCTGACAACTAAGTGGACACAGTACCTGGCTCCTGGATTCCAGGCTGGCTCAGTCCCACTGTTGCAACCATTCTGTGGATGGAAGATCTCTCTCTGTATCTTTCCCTCTCTTTGGATAACTCTGCTTTTCAAATAAATAAAATACTTAATATAAAAACATATAGACACTAGCAATATGATAATCAAGAATACCTAATTATAAAATATTTGAAGATCAATGTTTATTTGAACTGTTCATGAAATAGGTATGCTAAAATATCAATTATAACAACTAGCTTGTTTCTTGGCTTTGCAGTTCTGACTTGCTCAAACACTTAAACGTGGACCATTCAATCAGCAGAGAGTTTATTCTCCATCATCTCCGTTCCTTACTAGGTTTTCTTGGATAAGCTTTATTTGAGTCATATTTTTGCTGATATAAAATTTTATAATGTTCCATATTGGATCTCTCGCAAATAACACTCAATGGTGTCACAGCCACTGCTGATCTTCATGTATTATTCATAAATCTGTTTTTAACACCCTGAATTTTCTGGAATCCACTGGCTATATGGTCTACCTAAAGTGATCTAAAGTATTTCAATATTTGTCTGGTCTATTGATTCAATATGCTTTCTTGACTGGAAGTAGATTTTGTCATGTTTAACTTAAATACTTACCTTAATATAATTTTGATGCATTTGACAGGCAAAGATTTACTTTCCATTCAATTCATATCCTTTTGTGTTTGGGGTGTACTATTAGTTTTTAAAATTAATTTCTCTTCTTACACAAATTTTTGAAGCTTTTGGAGAAAATATTTCATCTCCACATCACTGCAACTGCTTTGTAAATTTCATTATTTATGCATGCATTAGTTTTTTATATAATTGTCATTTTTAAAATAATCTATACTACTTCCATTTGAAAATCAGAGTGGGAAGGAGAGGGAGACTGAGATTGAAAGACAGGCAGAGCCTTCTCTTTACTGCCTCACCAGCCCCTTCCAAAGGCCCACACCAGCCATGCCGGGGACAGCCCAAAATCAGGAGCTCAAAACCCAGTCTGAGTCTCTTGCACTAGCGGCTGGTATTTAAGTAGCTCACAGAATCCAAGCATCTAAAACAGCCATCAATACACTGAACCAAATGACTTGTGCATAGATTACAGGTTTTCTATTCAGTGTTTTAATTTGATTATTCTTTATGTAATGATTTTCTTTTTTCTCCCCTTAACGGTTATTTTGCCACTCTGCTAAAATATCACTTAAAGTTTTCTGCACTCGTTCATCATGTAGAGCTTGTTTAGTTTGTGGTCCTTTCTGTGTTCTCTTTGTGTGTCTTATTACTCTGCCCTGGAATGTAAATGTCGAGACTCTAATTTTTTAGTTCACACAACCTTGGAAGATCTTCCAAACCCTCAGCCTCTGCTTCTGCCACTCTTGTCGTGTGGGACAGGTCTGACAGAGGGTTGAAGCCTACAGTGATCTCAGCACACACCCGTGAGCAGATCTGCTCCCTTCAGCAGCCGTGCCCCTCAGTGGATGTGTTTGTCCTTCTTTCCTGATCGGTTCATTACTGCGTGATAACATGGATCTTGGAGTTAGATGCAAAGCACGGGTCAGGATGTTTCAGAGAGCTGCCTTCCTGACAAGCTGGTTGAGCTCCCCTGCCTACTTCAGCTGCTGCCAAGGGCTGCTCTACTACACTTCCACCATCCGTGCACAGTGTGTGGTCAGTGCTGCAGCCAGCCATGTTAGCTCTCAGAAAGAAGCAGTCCATTCTAAGAAACATCAGGGAGAAGCAATCACAATGAGAGGTGCTGACACAGTCTCTGATCACCCCTAAGGATTGTCTATAACCTTGGATGCTACTTTTCTGGTAACGGGACTCGGTTATCTCCTGTCAACAGAGTATTTCCACCACTCCCTGAACATTTTGATGTTTTTCTCATCTCTTTTTTCTTGTTGCTACTTTGTATCTGGTATCTAAAATTTTGGATCAACACACCATGTTCTCTGAGATCAGAAGATGGTCCAACTCATTTGGTTAGAAGGTGTTCTAAGTGATTGGGCCCATGCCACCCATGTGGGAGACCCAGATGAAGCTCCTGGCTCCTGCCACCTGGCACAGACCTGGCTGTTTCAACCACCTGGGAACTAACAGATGGAAGATTCTCTTTCTTTCTCTACTTTCCAACTAAAAAGATATAAATCTCTGAAAAAAAGAAGGGAAATCACACACAGTGTCTTGCTACAAACATAAGATTTACTCTGCTTTTAGATCGTGCTTTTCCATGCAAGTTCTTGAACATTATCTCTTATAATGCAAATCATTTAATTTTTAATCACCACATATTTGCTTTTTGGTATGTTTTTAGTGAAATGTACCAAAATCTTTGAAATGAAAAATATAAACTGGTCTTTCTAGAAACACCAATAACAATATTGAAGTAACTGATTAGAGTATTTGTCCATTATTGTGAGATATTAATCTTTATTTCTGTATCTTTTAAGCTTGTGGATGCAATCTTCTTTGAAAACAGAATTGGTTCAAATCGTGTTTTAAATATTGTGATTCTGCTGGTGTGGAGCCTCTTCCTAGAACACACCATTATAGGCATTGCAAGGCAAAATTCAGACTCTCCATTCAGACATCCTTTCAACAGACACCCAAATCCTCAGTCATTTCCCTTTTCCATCCTGATTTATCCATGTTGTGTGACCAACAGTCACAGGATCAGCAGGACCTCTGCTAAGAGAATAAACTCACAAATACGTCATTTGTAAGTCATTTCTATAAAAATGGAACATTCTCCATGAAGTTATTTTCCTTCTATAACATGTTGGTTTAGATTCCCAATACCTGGTGAAAGAATAGGTCAAAAAAATACTTTGGAAAGTTTAGGGCACTTACTAAATGTCATGATCAAATTTGTACTAATTGTTAGGGTTTAATTGTATTCGCAAAAAAAGTTTATATAATGATCTCAGATTTATAATGTTAGTGGAAGAAAACAACGTGGATTTTGTTTGCTTTGCACGTATTATGAGGAGAGCTATGAACTGCATACATTCCAGAAGTGATTACTTCAAAGTATTTTTAGTATCTAATATAATCTAATTAAATAAGGACTGTGTATGAAATTTAAACAGCCATAAATCTGTAAATATCTTGTCGCTAAAATGAAGCAAAAACATGGCTTTTCTTTAAGAAAGCTGCATATTCATCTATATGTGAATGCAGAGTAAGTGCTCACTAAAGCAGGAACAGAATATTTAACATTAGGTCTCACCATTAATTCCAGTAAAATCAGCCTAATGATTTAACACGGTAGCAGCTGTCATTTATTAGCCATAGGTTATGTGCCAGGAGCTGGTCAGGTGCCTGCCCCCCTCACTGCACATATTTAATGTCTATGGGAGTTTGGACCCTGAAGTCTAAGGAGGTTAAGTAAAGTACTTATGGAGCCAGAGGATGTGTAGTGGGGAGAATTCTAATCCAGCCCTACCCACTTCTGAAAGGCTTCCAGTTTGGTGGAATCTCTGGCTCCCTGTTGAGTTGAGGATTGAACCAAGACCAGTTATACCCATTCTGCCCAGTTTTGATGCATCTCATCGCCTCCTACTGGCCTTCTATGTTGCCACAGGGGGAATTTCCTCCACTGAATTGTTCTCTCCCAATGGATTTTCCTCATGCATGCCTTTTCTGAGCCTTGCCCGTGATTGGAGGCATTTGAAGCAGGATGCACCAGGCCATTGAATGATCCATACTGATGTTTTATCTTAACATGAGATTGCCTTCTTAAACATCACCTGGCCTAAAGCACAACTTACTGCAATAGCCTGGATAACATCACCTATGAACTGTGAAGCTGCAACTTACATGGCAGAATGCAGGCTTACTTAGAGCCAGATACTTTTGAGAGGTAAAAAATGTGGAGAGAGGAACAGAAGAATGATAAAACATGGAGGAAGAGGGGGTGGGGTGGGGAAAGAGCTCTTGTTGGCTGATTCACTCAACAAATATCTGCAATGTTGGGCTGGGCCAGACTGAAATAGCAGCTGAGACTCATCCAGGTGTGCCCCATGGGTGGCTGGCACCCTGCTGATCGAAACAGCACCTCCTGCTTTATGGATTCTGTGTCAGTAGGAACATGGAATCAGGAGTGGAGTGGGACTCAATCCCAGGCTCCAAAAATGGAACACATACCATTCCTTGAGTGATGCTGAAGAGATGATTTCTAGTTATTTTATAAAACGCCAGAGAAAAGAATGAATCCCTCAGATTCTCAAATATTGAAAAAAATGTGTTTTGTTCTGCAGATACTCATACTTTTATATATTC
Source organism: Ochotona curzoniae (assembly GCF_017591425.1). Taxonomy (NCBI): domain Eukaryota; kingdom Metazoa; phylum Chordata; class Mammalia; order Lagomorpha; family Ochotonidae; genus Ochotona; species Ochotona curzoniae. The sequence continues at coordinate 43,633 of NW_024465796.1, forward strand.
TTGAAGATCAGAGTAGTAAAATAAGTATGCCAACATAGGCATGAATATGCCATCCAAGATCCTCCATCCCAAAAGTACTTACTTTATGCACAATACTGCCATGAATGTGGATGTGTCTGTGCGTTTATGCTTCTGCTATGCATTCCCATATCATTAACTAGATGGAAGGCTCGTGATTTTCCTTAGCTAAGTGACACTACATATTGTATGATGATGAATAGCATCATTCATTCATTCGCCCCACATTATGTTTCAGTAACTATGCTATCACACTGTGTAAATGCAATCATCCACTTTTGCTACTACAAGTTTGTTTTTCTTTCCTTCCCTTATGCAACCGTAACATTTACAAATCTATGTCTGCACAACATGTGGCATTATGTTTTGTCATTCTCCATAATTTACACAGCACTGTAATTTAGCGTGCCATCTTCAGTTCCTCACATTTCTAGGTGTGAAGCCATGTGCTGAATCATGAAGCTGTGTTTCAGGCATAATTACTCCTTCTGTTATGTAAGCAGATGCTATCAGCTATTCATCCTGTCCTTATTAGCTCTCTCCCCCACTCCATGTTATGTAAAAATAGGAACTGCAGCAACATGCTTACTTCTGTCATAATGCTTACCTTTTGTATTATAAAGGCTTCTTGTTGCCCTTGTAATTTGCAATGTCCAGTTGATTAAAGAGCAGGTTAGTACATATTTATGTATCATTGATGCTTCCGTACAATGCCCATGATCATCATGTTTGAATTCTCTTTGTATAATGTAGGCTGACCACATCTGTTTTTTCCCTAGGTTCTTTTTTAATGTCTAAATCCATAACATGTCCTGCGTTATCTTCTCAATGAAATGGAAAACATAATGGAGTGTTAGATATAATTTTAATCTTTCTGTTTTGCCATTTTCCTTTAAAAACTCTTCTAAGGTAAAATTGGTTGATCAGTTTCTAACTTTTTCTTCTTTCTTTCTTTCTTTCTTTCTTTCTTTCTTTCTTTCTTTCTTTCTTTCTTTCTTTCTTTCTTTCTTTCTTACTTTTTTTCCATTCATCCAAATTACTATGCACTTTTATTTTCCGGTACAGTTTAGTAAACATGAAATGTTCTTTGTTCATCTTTGTTTTTTTCATTCCACTTCCTATCTTTAAACTTATTTATATCCCAGCACAATATTTCTGTTTAAATTGAATTTTCTTTTTTTTTAAGATTTATTTATTTTTATTGGAAAGGCGGATGTAGACAGGAGAGACAGCGAGGAAGATCTTCTGTCCGATGATTCACTCCCCAAGTGAGCACAACGGTTGATGCTATGACGATCTGAAGCCAGGAGCCTCTCCCGGGTCTCCCACGCGGGTGCAGGGTCCCAAAGCTTTGGGCCGTCCTCCACTGCTTTCCCAGGCCACAAGCAGGGAGCTGGAAGGGAAGAGGGGCTGCCGGGATTAGAACTGGCACCCATATGGGATCCCGGGTGTGCAAGGCGAGGACCTTTAACCACTTGCGCCACTGCGCCGGGCCCTTAAATTGAATTTTCAACCACTTTTAAAATTTACTAGTAACTTCTCTTCATTTGAGAGTGTTTGAAAATATTGTATCTAGGAAACTGTTTGGCACTTCTTAGCAGTGATAGTTGACATACACTCTGGGCTAGTATTGTGATGTCACATCATAGATCACAGTGCCTCTCAGGCAATGGCCAATCAAAAGGCAGAATACCTGTGTCACTCACAGCTACACCAGGAGGAGCCCTCTCGGGCCTTCCATCTTGGGGATAGCCAAGGTAGCTTAAAGAAGGTGTTACCATTCAGAAAAGTCAGTAGTGATGACAATCTGAGACTCAGACAAGCAGTATGAACCTAGATGGAAGTGCCATTATTTTTGACAAGTGAGTCCTGACACGCCAGCACTGACCTCAGGAAAACTGCCGCGTGCCTGCTCATGCTCCACTGTGCTCTGATCAATGAGGTACATATTTATTATTAAAAACTCACCCTTCATGTTCTTCAGTGTCTATGATATGTCTGAGAGGAATTTTTTTTTTTACTTTGCTTCGCACCTTCATAAGCTTTCCATATGAGAATGCAACTTTTTCCACTCAACAAAACTCCCAACGATCATTAAATTGAATATTGCTTTCCTGTCACTTCATCCCTGCCTTCAGGAATTCTTATCAGGTGTGTTTTGGTTCTTAAAAATTGATGTTGTAAGTACTATAGTATTTTTGCTTTATATCACCAATGCCATAAGTAGGCAAATGCTCACTCCTGGATTCCTCCTTAATGCTGTCCAGTAAACATCTGACCTCCTTTACTAAAGTGTTTTCTAAGTCCAACAGTCTCTTTTATCTTAAGACTTTCTGGGGCCCAGAGCGGTGGCGCAAGTGGTTAAGGTCCTCGCCTTGCACCCCCGGGATCCCATATGGGCGCCGGTTCTATCCCAGCAGCCCCGCTACCCTTCCAGCTCCCTGCCTGTGGCCTGGGAAAGCAGTCGAGGATGGCCCAAAGCTTTGGGACCCTGCACCCGCGTGGGAGACCCTGAAAGAGGCTCCTGGCTTCGGATTGGCATAGTATCGGCCCTTGCGCTCACTTGGGGAGTGATTCATCGGACGGAAGATCTTCCTCTCTGTCTCTCCTCTCTGTATATCCGCCTTTCCAATAAAAAAATAATAAAAAATAAATCTTTAAAAAAAAGACTTTCAAAGGATTCTTAATTTGTTTCCCCTACTTGTATTTATGGATATTGCTGGATACTCGTGATTTTGCTAATATCTGAAAGTCACTGTTAATTGCTCAGTCACCTCCAGTGATCCTGTGGTTTTCATAGACAGATCTTATTTCCACATTAGTTTTAATTAGCACAGAAGAATAAGTGCCAACATTTGAAAAAAAAAATAAAATTATCCAGAACTTTACTTTTTTTTTTCAAAGAGAGCTTGATTTTTTATGATCTATTTTATTCCTTATTGGAAAATCGGATTCTAAGGAGAAAAGAACAAAGATCTTCTGATCAATATTTCACTCCCCAAGTGGGTGCAACAACCAAAGCTGAACCAATCTGGGTTCAGGAGCCAGGAGTTTCTTCTTTGTCTCCCATGCAAGTATAGGGTCCCAAGGCTTTGGGCTATCTTTTCTGGCTTTCCCAGGGATCGAGCAGGGAGCTGTGGATAAAGTAGAGCAACTGCAATCCCAGCAATGCAAGCTGAGGATTTAGCCACCAGGGTATTATACTGGGTCCTGATAAACACTTTTAATAAGGCCACCCGAATTCTGATCTCAAAGTCAACAAAGACACGACATGAAAAGAGAACTGTAGGTGATTTACTTGATGAGCATAGATACCGAGGTTCTCAACAAGACATTAATAAAGTGAATCCAAAGTCGTATCAAAACATCACACATTGTGGACAAGTGAGATTTATTCTAGAAATGACATTCACCAATCAGTAAATACCAAAAATCGCATCAACAGAGTGAAAAACAAAATATAAGTACATCCCAATAAATGCAAACGAAGCATTTGCTAGAACTCAACACCTCTGCCTATTACAACTCTCCACAAATTAGTTACAGAAGGAACAGCATGAAAATGCCAAAGGCTGTGTTCAACAAACCAGCAGTCACTGTACTAAATTCAGAAAAGGTGGAATCATTTTCTCTGAGATTTGTAAGAAGACAAAGATGTACACCTTCATCACTTTCAGTTGATATATTATTTAAAGTGTTAGCAAGGGCAGTTAGGGGAAAGAAAGGAGCAAAGAATACCAAAATTAGAAAGGTGAAAGTGAAATTATGTATATTTGGGCCTGGTGGCATGGCCTAACAGCTAAAGTCCTCACCTTAAAAGTGCCGGAATCCATATGGGCACCGGTTTTAATCCCAGCAGCTCTGCTTCCCATCTAGCTCCCTGCTTGTGACCTGGGAAAGCAGTCGAGGATGGCCCAAAGCTTCGGGACCCTGCACCCATGTGGGATACCCAGAAGAAGTTCCTGGATCCTGGCTCTGGACCGGCATAGCATCAGCCATTGCGCTCACTTGGGGAGTGAATCATCAGACAGAAGATCTTCCTCTCTGTCTCTCCTTCTCTCTGTATATCTGGATTTCCAATAAATAAATAAATGTTAAAAAAGAAAGAAATTATGTATATTTACAGATGACATGGTATTGTCCATGGACAAATGTACATTCTCCACTGAGCACCTAACCAAGAAAGTTGTTGGAAATAATAAACCAATTCAGTAAAGTTGCAGTTTTGAATTGACCAAAAGAGAAATCAAGAAGCAATTTATAATGGCCAACGAAAATAAAATATCAACTCATAAAAAATTGAAATATCTCTATAAAATATATAATTTCTACAAAAAGCAGAGAGAAATCCCTTCTCATGAATTGAAACAGTCAATATCATGAAAATATCTTTACTACCTAATGTAATGTACAGAATTCACACAATTTGCAATGACTGTCAAAATGCCAATTACAGAGTTTCCAGAATCAGAAAAATAATCCTAAAATTTTTGTGGAACCAAAAAGAACCATAAAAAGAGGCAATTCTGAAGAACCCCCTCCAAAATAATCAGGTTCCATATCCTCTTATTTGTAAAAACTCAAAAGTGTAATGACAAGTTAATTTTAAATTCAAATGTCACTTATTTTTCTAAGTCTGAGTCACCAGGAAACAGATATAAAGAAAGAGGCTCCTTATTCCAGAGTAAAGGTCAGACGTCTGTCTGTCTACTGCTAACAGTTTACAGTGGAGTCAGAGCACACAGGAAGTTACAGCCTGCTGTATTTTGTGATTTGCTATTGTTGCTGACCTGACAGAGCAGTCAGTGGAGACATGGGACAGATGCTTAAACATTCAAGCAAGTCGAAGGAGATTACACCTTGGCCATTGTGGCAAGACAATATTTCATGAAGAAAAACCATCTGAGTTGCGAACAACATAGCACGCTACACTCCAGCCTGCTAGGGGAAGTAATCCCAGCAGAGCCAAAGCCTGTGCAAATACCCCGAAGAGGAAGGAGCTGTGTTTCAGATGCAGATAGAAGACCCCCACGGCTGGAGGGAGGCTTGTCCAAAAGGCAAAGAACCAGAAGAAGCAGAGGAAAAAAAGGCAAAATCCTACACTATCAGTCAAGAATCTAGGTAGATCTTATGGTTACTAGTAGAACTTTAAAAATGTATATATACTATATATTATATTATATTATATTATATTATATTATATTATATTATATTATATTATATTATATTATATTATATTATATTATTATATGAAAAGTCAGAGAAAGAGGGGCAAACACACAGAGACAGGCATCATCCTGCTGCTCCTGTCCCAAGATTATTGCACTGCCAGGATGAGATCAGACCAGTACCTGGATCCGGGAGACATGGGCTTCATCCAGCTCCCTATATACATGACAGGAGCCCAATAACTGAACTCGTATCCTGCTTTTTTCACAGGCCATTAGCTGACTGGAGGATAAGTCATGGAGTAACTGGGACTCAACCTGTTCCCCTTGGGGAACTGGTGTTAGAAGGTGGTTCTACATACTATAACACAAGGCTAGCCTTGGGAATGTACAGATCCTAACAGGAAATTGATTTTATTTGAAGTGCAATAGGGAACCATTGGCTGATTCTTAGAAAAGGTGTTAAATAGCCCCATTTCTGTTTAAAAGGCTCATTCTGACTCAGCAATAGGTAATGAATAGATTGGGGAAAGAAAATGGAAGCAGAAGTAAATAGGTTACTTAGCACTTAAACCGTTGTGCAGTAGACACTGACAAGCACTATCTAAACCAATGTGGCATCAAGGAGGGAGTGATATAGTGTGACTGATGCTGTGAAAAAGGATGTGGAAAGTGTTAGCCATTAATTTTCTGAAGGACATATGGCTTATGAGGCCAAAAACACCATCTGATGTACCCATTGGATCCTTGCAGGAACCAGACAAATCCTGAAGGAAGACCAAATGATACCAGCCACTGCCATCACTAAGCCCAATGCGGCACTTCCACAGCAGAACCTAAGTGTGGTCTCAGAGAGCTCCAAATGGGCAGTGACTTGGCAATTCCACTCTGGGTCTGGAGATAATTCTCATCCACAAGGAACCAACATCATTAAAAACTTCACGTTCAGACCCGCGTTTATCTTAGCTGTTCCAACTCCTGTCTTCTGTTATCATGGTCCACCGTTCTGAATACACATCACTGGTAGTGTTCTGTTGTTCCTTTGTATCCATTCTGAAATCCAATTCGTATGAGGATGTGCAGTCATTTGCCTTTCATGGAACTTCAGAGGTAAAAAAAGATTGTGTTTTTAAAGTCCCTGAATATTGCTAGAAAATGTGCATACTACAAACTGAAATTTCTCTGTTTTTCATCTCGTTCCAAGCATGGACACGACTTCTCTCAGTAGAAAGGAAAGTTAAGGTCATCCTCTAGATTCATGCAAGGGGCAGACTGAACAATCAGGTGGAATTGCCTCATGAAATTGTATGTTGTACCCTGGTGTTGACCTCAGATTGAATCCTTTATTGCTCTAGAATGCTCAACATTGTGTGGTTTCACAGAATCCCTCTCTCCTTTTATCATAACAGATCCAACAATGTCACAATCACCCTCTGTGGATTATTAAAACAGTTATGTGACAACTGAGGAGTCTCCGTAGTGCAGGGACTACCCTTGCACCTGATACCACCAACACCTGATGTGTCAGATCCTTCAGACTGGATGCATTTCTTAGAGCCTCAGAGTATTTGAGAATTCTCTTAGCAATGCAATGTCAAGGAAAAAGAGGTGTTAGCATGCTGTCACCCAGAATTTTCTTGCTGCAGGGGCCATTTTAGCATGTGGATCCAGAAGAAGTTTTGCTTTTGTAACAGGTATTCCACATGGATGTCTCTCCTCTGCAATTGGAGCAGCTCAGTGGTGATAGCCCAAACGTCAGGCGCAGAGAATAAAGTACAATTAAGGTACCCTTTGGGTCATTTTGAGCAAATCACTCCAATTTGCAGAACTCTAGCATTCTCTATAATGAATGGGAACAAATGGTTGGTAGCAGGTGTGATGAGCATGTAAGTCAGGAGAAAAGTGAGACTGCACAAGTTGACTCAGTTAAAGTAGTTATCACGAAGTCAGTCTCCAAGAACAGGTGGTATTAACTAGTGTTTAGCACGTGATGGTGCAGAGAGCTTTCCGATTCCCTGGACCCCTTTCCAGAAATGAGGATCCTGCCACCTACTGTTAGCAACGGAATCCAGTGGCTTGGGAAATAGCAGGTGCTAGATGGGAATGACTCCCAATTAATTTCCACTTGACTGAAATTTCTTAATCACTGCTTACAAGCTCAATTTTGAGGAAATGTTAAATTCATGAAGCTCTTTTCTGGCATCATTAGAGATGCTGTTTTCATCATTTAAAAACCCCTATGTAACATCTGCCAATGTGTTAAGACACCAAGCTGTAAACTTGGAATCTAAAGCCTCAGGTAACTTCTAACTTGGTCCCGGGCTCCTGGGGAGGGAGGGGAGACTGAAATGGATACTATAATCAGACTAGGCAGTCAGGTAAAACATAGCTGGCTGACAATGGCACAGTACATTGCATTCTTACGGGATGAAGTGAGATGTCTCCTTTGCATACATATGCACTTGCCTGAGCTTCATGAGAGTATTTCATTGCTGTGTCAAAACAGTCAGTGTAGTTTGCCTTAATTTAAGATGAAATGATGTCAATATGAAAAATAGTACCTGTAAAATGTAATATTATCTCAACCTCAAACAGCCTATCCCACATGCAATAAGATATTGTGAAGTAACCAATGCACCAGCAATCAATGCGAGTCAGACTGCTTATGATCTACATCAAAGAATTATAAGACCTAATATACTTTTAATACCCTATGTTATTCCATAATGGGGAGGGAGAGCCGAGACACTTCCATCTCCCTAGCATGTGTGAAGACATGAAATACAACCACCTAGCATCATAATTGGTAACTCATAGACAACAGACTTGAATCAGCCTTAGAAAATGGTTAAACTACAAAGATATATAGGGAGAATTAAGAGCGATCCTGACAACCTCTTAACAGGAGGTCATATGCACAGAGCAGGGGGCAGACCCCAGAGTAGTGCAGGGACACAGGAGGAGGCTTGTATCCCAACCATGAAGACTCCCAGATCCTCACCAAGGACTATCAATACAGGCACCAAGGACTACATGCCAACTGCCAAGGAGACCATGGGGAATTGGAGTGCCTTCATAGGCCAAGAACTCTGAGATCATGCACTCCCGGTTGGATCTACCACATGGGATAGAAGAATTCCAAATCATTCCTTGCAGGATCCAAGGACATCAGAACAACAGCCAGGAGCCCTGAGCAGTCTGCAGAAACAGAAGAACAGCAAACTTCCTTCAGGATTAGGAAGAGGAGCTTCTTCTGGTCCTTACTTAGTTCCAACTTGGGGTCCCCACCCTCTCCAGCAATGACCATCAGAATCACTCCAGACACCCCTCATAACAAACAAATAACCAACCAAACAAACAAAAAAATCTAGGATAGACAGAGAACAACAACAAAGAAAGCTTAGAATCAGACAGATTTGATGTTTTCTGAGGCATAAAAGTAGTTTATGATAAGTAGGCCACCTTCACTATATAAATTTTCTGCACTCACCTCATCCTGTACTACAAGCAAGCACATGCTGAAAAGTACTGTGTGTCCTTATAATTAGGGAAGAATCCTGATGGCACTGTGGCAGCACTGATCATTAATGCAATGTTCACTAGATCTGTATTCTGTATAGGAACATCATATCCCTTTTACTACTTAAAAGCACAGAGCCGATGCCTCAGTGGCTCAGGGCAACATCATTCCAGAGAGCATCGTCCCAGAGAACATCATCCCTGACTAGCACCTTAGGTTTTTTGGCAGTGTAAAAAATGCAAAGTTTTGTGAGGTCCCATGTTTTCTGTTTTTATAAACTGAAGCTTTCTCTAAAGAATAGTCAAATTGATGGAAAAGCAGTCCCGGAGAAAGGCATTCTTTCGTGACCAGTGCTGTGACATGGCAAGTAGAGCACCACCACCTGTGATGTCTGCATCATAGATGGATGCCGGTTAGTGTCACAGCTGCTCTACTTTTAATGCAGCTTCCTGGTGGTGGGCTGGTACAAGCAGACAAGGTTGGCCTAAATAACTGGGCCCTGCCATCCGTATGGGAAACCTGACTTTAACCTGGCCCAGCCTGGGTCAAGCCTAGGTTCACATTCCCTAGAACTGTCCGTTTCCTGAGGGTGGCCAGTGGTCATGTCCATGTAGCGCTTGAAGTTGGTTGTCTAAGATGTGTTGCCAGATCAACAATATCACCAATGTCACAACTTTGTGAATGATTTTCAATAGATTTTATATGAATGATGCATTGCAATGTGTATGTTTGAAATACTAAGAATCATTTCAAAATATTTTATCTTTTTATGCAGTTATAAGAAAGTTTAAATTTCCATATATGCCTTATACTAGAATTTGTATTATTTTTGTTTTAATTTAAAATTAAGTTAAATATAAAATTAATTCACTTTCCCCCCAAAATGTATCTGTATTATTGAAGTAAATTGGCACAAAGGAATTGTAGATATTTAGGGTTCCAAAATAAGAGTCACACTCCATTAAACTCAATGGGCATCTGAAAATATAGAAACTACACAATCCTACATATTTCTCTTGGTGCATACATGCTTACAATAAAATTTGTGAGTTAGAAACAAACTACCACTAACAAAATAAAACAAATGTTACAGGGCACAATAATAAATGTTGTGTTACTGTGTGTTTCCTTTCTCTGATTCTTATTACATGATATTCACATTTCTTCTTGTTGTGATGGTCTGAGATGATACATTGTGCGCTGAGGGGAGGAAAATGATATAAGCATTGTTATGTGGCATGGATTCCTCTGTAAGGACTGCTTAAACCAAGGACTATTATAACTAAGTTTCCCAATGAGTGATTAAACAGTGGGTAGCATATACTATACGGACACACTTCACAAGAGTGATTCATACCCCAAGAGGGACATGGAATGGGATAGAGAGATTTCATCTCACTACTCAGAGCACCATGAAATGAAAGCTGGAGGATGGCATATGTCCAGAATTCCTCATTTAATATGTTTGAATCTTGGTTAAACTGCAGTAACTGAAACTATAGATAACAAAAATCCCAGGTAAGGGGGGACTGCTGCTTGAAACAGTTTAGGAAAATGCAAGCCATGGCAACAATGCAATATCACCCGGCTGGTGTTAGGAGGTTTTCATCAAACAAGGAAACATGAGCAGATGTTGGTGAGAGAGTAGAGGAAAGAGAAGGATTATTCCTACAATATTACTCCTGGACAGAGCATTGTAACGTCCCACACTTCTGTTAGAAGAACTCTACCCGTTTTCACTCTGAGGTCTAGTTGTAGATCACTCCAGGAGTTCTGAGCTAAGGATTCTGGTGATGAATTAAAATGAACAGTTATATTCCTTATAAATGACTTACTGCAAAAACAAAAAATTACAAGTCCTTGCACTCAAAAACACTATTGTGAAATAAAAATGGTGACTTTCAGGCAATCTTGCAGACAAGAATAAATCTTTTCACCCATGTAAGTTTAATTATCTGTTGTGATGATGACCCCATTCTAGAAAAAGGACATCAAACGTTTCCTTCATTTCGAACCTCGCATGTTTATAATATTCCTTTCAAAGGTTGGCTGACCTTATATTTTTAATATATCAGAGCAGGGTTCATTTACTGTTCTCACCCATTTCAGAGACTAGCCTTCTTGCACTGCAGTGTTTTTTGGAACACGACTTCTGCACAGGGCATGTTCCAGGCAGCTGACAGGTATCTGTTTAATTCTCCTACCCATAGACAAGCATTGAGAAGCCTACATGCTGCATATGGTTTCCCTTGAAACTGCCAACATAGCCAGCTGACAGCCTTTAAGTACAGGTCGAAAGCAGGGAATTCCCTTCCAATCAATTCTCAGTGAGGGAAGAAGGAAATGGCAAGAATATACAGACACACCCACCATGATTTCCTCCCACTTTCAGTCCAGTTGTCTGCTGAAACCTACGTCACCTTCCGAGGCTCTGAAAGAAGCTGACATGGACTGTGAAGGCTTGCCATAAAGCAGAAGTAACATTTGATTCTGAACATGGCTTTGTAAGTAGGATCTGTGGAAATGAAGCTAGAGAGCACAGAAGGGCCCCCAGGATGGTGTGGCAGCACATCCAAACAGCAATTCCCCAGGTTCCCCCAGCCTCAGTTATGTGTGCAGCAGGATTTGTGGCCACAGGAAGCCTGGCCATGGTTTCCTCACTGACCTGCAGAATTGGCAGAAGTGCTCTCTACAGGTGCCAGTCTGGATAGGGTTTGCACCATCATAGTACAGGTGCTCAGGAATAAAAGGCATGAAGAAAGGCCCTCTCTGTGAGGAATGAAGCTTGTGGGGAAGCAGAGAGGACCCTATAGAGAAGGGCCCAGGACAAGGGACATGATGATCTGGGGTGAAGCTCAATTCTCTCGCCCATATCGGGTGATGGAGCCTCAGTGTGTGTATGACCTCTGAGCTCTGCTGCTCACAGGCAGTGAAGGTATGACAATCAATATCCATCTTGAAAGTGCAGTTAATGTGCAGTTTGAAATAGGCATTTTTATGACCAGTAGTCATTAGAAGAATAGACAGGGTGCAAGAGCCATTCAGAGAGGAATGCAACAGGAGGAAGCATAAAGTACACAAGCCAGGAGCTGGCAGTGTAGCAGCTCAGAGGATGGAAAAGCACTGGGGACAGATGGGTTCTCCCCTCAGAAGACAAGGAAGAGCAGCAGAGGACAGAGTGTGTACTGGGCAGCACTCAGAGACCCAGATCCAGGCTGGAGCATTCTCATGGACAAGCCAGACCCTGCAGTCTCCACAGCAACTGAATCTTCCCAGCAAGGTGAGGGTGAACACTCCTGAGTCAGGTCCCAGGATTCTGCACAGTACCTTAGCAACTGCTGCGGGCACCAGATGCTGTGAGGAGAGAAGGCAACGCTTAGGATAATCAGTACAAATCATCAGATAAATTAATGAATATCTAGCCTCCCCATGAGCATCACAAGGCTGAAGAATTTGTTGAACTTCGGGAAATGCCACAGACAACAAGCAGGCTTGCATTTCTGGGGCATTGCCTGTGTCTGGGACAATGCAGCAGGAAGAAAATCACTTTCCCTGTTCCAAATAGTCAGACTGGTCAATGTGGATGCTTGTTTAACTGCATTCTTATGAAGATCAGATCCCATGGGTTGGAGAGCATAAACATCACCCTGGGGATTTGTGCAGCTGAGCCCACACAAATACTCTCTTCCCTGAATGCAAACAAGACAGACTGAATGGATATCAGTGCTCACTTCCCAGCAGTCTGAATCCTGAATCACATGGAAGGTTTTCCTACAGGTGCTGTTTTTGGTTTGTGCCCATAAGGCAGCAATTAGGAGTGCAAAGCATTGTGGACATGGAACACAGGAATTCCACATCTGTGCTGTGCTAAGCATATCCTGTGAAGACTTTTCCTGTATTCAGCAGCCAGAATATTAGTATGGAACAGATATGATTGTCTCTGGGTTACATAAGGGAAAAGCAGAAGGTGAGATTGATTCTGCAAGTTACCCAAAGACACGTGGAGAAGAACTGGGGAGCAGGATGAAATGTAACAGATCAGCATCTCAATTTACGGTCCCTTCATCCTGAGACCATGAATCTTTAATACTAACTCAGTTTTGGTAAGGGCTGCTCCTTCGTAGGGGGGAAATTCGCCTGAAAACTAAAGCCCAATCAGTTCTGGGTTGAGGTATGAGACAAAATGGATATGATTCTGCATTTACACAGTCGTGCATAACTTCCTTCAGTACTACTCTGACTATCCTCCAGATTCAGGAAAAATCAAAAGTTTCTGAATTGCCAATGTCAACCTAGAAAAATAATTCTGAAGCACCAAGCATGAAACTAAAGTTTTCCATATATGTGACACATCAGTGGTGTTCCAGTCCTTGAGCTGACACATACCCTGCTAGTTAACACACCTTAGTCCCACACAGGAGTACCTGCATTTGACTCCAGGCTCCAGGTCCTGACTCCAGCTTCCTGCCAATGCACTCCTCAGGAGAGTGTGGTGATGGCTCAAGCACTTAAGCTCCTGCCTCTCAAGTGGGAGATGTGGATGGCATCCCCAGACTCCAGTTTTGGTGTGACCCATAGTTGGTTCTTGCAGGTCTTTGAGAGTCATACAGCCCATGGAAGTTATCTTTTCTGTCTTTTCTAGCCCTGTGTGTTCTTCCAAATAATAGCAATAACATTAATGATAATAATAGTGATAATTATCTGGCCTAACTATTATGTGTATCAATAATGGAAGAAGACCAGTGTCAAAGAAAGCACCTCTAGCAACAGCTGGTCTGTTTTCTAATGCTAGAAGATAGGAGAGTTTGCAAGGAGACAAAGTCATCTCAGAGGCATTAAAGAAAGGTGACCCAGATAATACACCCTCATAAAGATGAAATAGCCCATGCTCTGTGATCTAGCCAACACAGGTGCAGGAAAAACAAAGTTTGAAATGTGACTTCAAGTTTTTCATGATTGGGAAAATGGCACAATTACCCATCAGATCAGCTCAGAGTAGATAATTCACCATGTGTTCTTTTCCTCTTTCAGCCAGGAAGAACCAGTATCACACAAGTTTTCTCGTTAAAATCGCATAACAAATGTGTGAGGTTGATAATGTTTACTCTCATTATAAAAATGAAAGGAAAGTTAAAATGCCTCACCGACTTGACTTGGAATATTCTGTTAACTTTTGACTAATAGAGCTAGAACTCATACTATTGATAATGATAAAATTCCAGGCACTTGAAAATTACTCAATACTGTGTCTGAGTCTGTGTGTGTTCTTGTCTTTGTGTCTCTATAAATATGCAGGCTTTTAAAATTGGGATAAATGCAGTGCTTTTTAAACCGCCACATATTACTTCATTATACTTGATCACAGCAAAAGCCAACAAGTGTTATTTTATTATATGCATTGTTTAAAACATTCATAAAATTTGTGTGTAACTTAGACATATACAGATTGGATTGCATAGTACTGGGGCTTTAGACACACATACATGCTGGTTGGGAGGTGGTGAAGATTCTTAATATCATATGAGTCCTTTAAATAGAGAGTCTTAAATATATATGCATAAAGAAAATATGATTTACCAGGGTTCATTGCAGAACATTAATTCTGAAGGAGCAAACAAACAAAAATAACTTATGTTTTCTAGATGTGTAAATGCCATCGGCAATATTCTGAGCCAGGAGCAATATTTAGTGCCTAAGACACCGGCGATGTACAGGTGGGTACTTGCATTGCATTCCCAGCTCCACGTCATGACTTCAGCTTCCTGCTAGAGCAAGCTCTCAGGCTGAGAGTATAAAGAGAGGGACACACATAAATCTCCAAGGCCAGAGAGATGTGCTTCACTGGGAAACTCACACAAGGATGGAGGTTTGGCCAGCATCTTCCCTAGGGAGGAGTATTCCAGGCATGATACATTGTTATTTTTTATCCATTGCATTGTAATTACCAATAATCTCTCTCTCTCTCTCTCTCTCTCTCTCTCTCTCTCTCTCTCACACACACACACACACACACACACACACACACACACTTGTATCTGGGGGGGGGGGACACATCTTATCGTTACCACATCACATTTCTTTGTGCTGAAAGCCGCATCATCTCTGGGAGAAAAAAGACAAGACAGTGAGGACCGCACAGGAAGCTCATGGAGGAGAGAAGATGGAGAATCTGCTCCTGTGGGTATCCCCTTGGTGCCCCTCCTCAGGGAAAGAGCTCCCTGCTTCCCAATTGCAGGCAGCTGGGCTGAGCCCTAAAAGCTCTGTCCCAAGGCAATGCTGGAGATGCAGAAATCCTCATTGGGAGCGAGTGAGGCTCTGCAGTCCCTCCAAGTATGCAAAGAAAAGACTGGGATGGATTCAGTGGCAATGCAGCCTGGTCACAGTTCCTTCTTCCTGTGGGTGCTGCTTCCCAAGGGTTACATGAACCTGCTCAAGGGCATAGCTCCTAAACAAACAAAATCTTTAGGTGCAAGACACCTGTAGAATTCACGGAAAAGGACAGATGTGACAGCTAAATACTCAACTTGCAGGCTCCTGTATAGGCAATATTTCATGCCCCAGCTGCTCCACTTCTTAACCACCTCCCTGCTTGTGACCTGGGGAGGCAGTATAGAGAATGGCCCAAAGCCTTAGAACCCTATACCCATGTTGGAGATCTGGAAGAAGCTCCTGGCCCCTGCCTTCAAGTTTGGCTCAGCTCTGGATGATGTGGATATTTGGAGAGTGAACCAGCAGGTGGATAATCTTTCTCTCTATGTTCCTTTCTTTCCATAATTTCCAATAAAAATAAATCTCAAATGTAGAGCAGTCATGAGAAGATGGGTGAGCGTTGGTCTGGGGCGTAAACAAGAGATCTTAGAAAAATGGTATTGGAAATAAAGTTTGGCGGATAATTGGAAACATCCTCTCTCCTTTCATATTGGATTTAACTTTAGCTGAAGAAAGCCACCCTTTCAAATATAACTTTTACTTATTCACTGCATTGGAATTTGCCTGCATTGGAGATTACAATCTCAACTTTGTTTATGCTTGGAGAAAGGGTTCATCAAAAGAAATAAAAAAGCCTCATCTCTGTTGGTGAGGTTTTACTATGTTATTTCCAGCATCTAAAACAACTCCTGGAAACAACATGGTAAAGACTCAGAGCTGAGTCCTCCCTCCCAGGCAGTGTCTAATGAGAGATAAACACATGCACAGCTAAACTCCTATAAGTACTGGAAGAGAAGCATTACAGCAAGAGGACTAGTTATATCTTCTAAGGTGTCGGTGACTGGTTATCATTATCACCAATGTTCCAATCCAAGTTATATAAATGTTGAGTGGAATCAGGGTAGGATTACCCTAGATATAACTTGGATTCTCCCTCCCCCCATACTCATTATATAGGTTTGACTCACTGACAGTCTGTAAAGAGTTGAGATTTGTAATCTACAATGCAGGCAAATTCTAAACATCAATTACCTTCCTTGATAAAAAGTGTTGAAAATAAGAGGGAAATCACAGATTACAGTGTAGAATAAGGTGTGACAAAGGTCTCTAAAGAGGACTGATGGGCAGTCTGATTGCCTGGCTAAGACATGACCACAGAACCCAGGGACTTCCTGGATGAACAGTGGGAACATGGGAGGCAGGAGCCACAGAGACCCTAGCCACGGGCTTGCTTCCTCAAGTGCTTCCATTACATCCAGACTTTGACAATTTGGACCAGAATGACTTGCTGGATAATTGGGACAACTGTTCAGAAACATCTGTGTCCTTAGATCTCTCTTTCCTCTTAGAGGTGACATTGGCCCATCATTTTCAGGGCCACTCTGCAGCACAGGAAGCCACACTTACTCTCTTTGGTCCCAGTCCAGTTCTACCATCCACTGTTTCTGCAAACTACACCACCATGCCTGTGTGATATGCTAATGAAAGGTTTTTAAAATGAGTTTGTGATGAACTGAATAACTTGTTTCCTCTAAGGACTTAGTTAAAAACAAAAGCAACATGGGGGCTGGGGACAGACAATTAAAAAGAGAGAGAGAGAGAGACTATTGAGACTATCCTTCCATGATAACAGCTATATCTGGGCCAGGATAATACCAGAAGTCAGAAACTATTTTCTTATCTCCTACTTAGTGGCATGGAATCAGGGACATGGTTCTTTCTCCAGTGATTCCTCAGACATTTTACCAAAGTACTAGATAGGAAGTGTCACGCCGAGGATTCCAACTTATATCTGATATGAGATGCTTTGTCACAACTGGCTACTTAATGTGCTGTGCCACATCCAAACTGAACCACAGCACAAAACATCACTGTTTTCTTTCAACTATTACCAGAGAAGTGGCAACATTTGGAGGTATGATCATTTAAGTTAGTATCAACAGGCATTCTGTATGACCAAGTTATATGCTTTATGGGCAAAGGCACAACTTTGTAAACATTGAAATTGGACCAGTCTAATCACTATCCACATTGTACAGGGTAAGGGAAATTATTTCCCTTTTTTTCCCTTTCTTCCCATTTTCTTCTTGCTTTGCTTTTCAATTTAGTGCAAAAAATGTTTTCCACAAAGATTTATGATCACCTTGATATATAAAATAAATGATTTGACACGTAATACATTTCTGTGAAATCTAAACATGACTTTATGCAGGCACTCATGAGTGAAAAGTATTCACTTATCATTGATTTCCAAGATGGCAGAGTGAATCACAAGGTGTGGCTTGCAGCCCACCCGAAGTACTTACATTCTTTCTGTAGAAGACCGTATGCTTAATTAGTAAAGTCTTGAGCTCCTGAAACTGCTGTTTATATGCTGAGTGAATCTGGTTGAACCATAAAACAGTTCTAACAGCCCCTATCTCAAGGGGCTTCAGTAAAGATTAAATAATATGTGTACTGTATAGCATATCAAAAGACTCATTTATTCAGAATCGATGGTGATGCTGAGAGAGCAACACATACACACAAAGAGAGCTTTCTTTTTCTGTTTCCCTTCCCAAACGGACTCAGGAGCAAAGTCTGGGTCAGTCCGAAGCCAGGAGCCAGGGATCCGAATCCTGAAGCCCTAAGTGGGTCCCTCACAGGGGTGACAGAGGTTCAAGGACTTGGGCCACCTCCCACTGCCTTCGTAGGTACATAAGCATGGGGCTGGATCAGAAGCAGAACCGCAGAGATGCAGACCAGTGGTCCAGCATGGAATAGCTGCAGTGCAACGGAAAGCTTAACATGTTCTGCGATATCACTAGCTTCAACTTGAAGCATTTTTCATAGAGCATGGCTTAGTCTAATGCTTCTGTTATTACTATTGTTTCTTAATTTTCTCTTAATTTGAATAAAGGTGAGTTATGCTTATCCCTCTAGCCCAAGGGGTTTGAGATATTTCTCTACCTGTTTTCATTTGGATAATGTGGGGGGGGGGCAATAAAATGGTATTGAGTAATGGAATGTGATAATCAAGATATTGAATGGAATACTCCAACAGGAAACAGTTGATCCTATAAACTGTATGGCAACCTTAAATAGCAAACGGTGACCTCAAAATTAGCCCCAAATGGCATTCTGATCTTGCAGAAACACCGAAAAACTGTATTTCAGGTTTGGAAAGCCAGGACACTGGTATGAAGAGTGCCCCATCCATGAAGGCGCTCTGTGGCCCATGATCCAATGTATAGAAGTGATCACCAAGGAGGCTTGTGCTCTGATCAGAAAAGAGGAGAGAATTTCTACTTTGTTCAAGGCCTTATCACAAGCACACCTTCTTCAGTGAAACTACAGAACATGCCAACCTGGGAACATTTGTCAAAAATTATACCTCCATATTTTGAGTCCTCAAAGTTCCACAACATTAGTCTACCTATCCCTGTGAACCAAAGATATAAAATGTCACTGCAAAAAGAAAAGAAGAAGATAAGTAAGGCATTTTGCTTTCTCAATGTTAATGCTACTACAATTTAAAGCATACGTGTTTTGCCTACCTCTTCTCTTTATCCTCTCTGGAAGCTTCTTTTGGCAGAAAACATCCTAATGAGTTTTTCCATAATATCAGAAGATCCTTGTATGTTTCACAAAACTAATTTAAAAACTTACGGTTGCTCTAGGAACCTTGGCTCACACATCAATATTTACAAGAAGTACTCAGCTCTGTGGACACTCTTTTTAAAGTAGCCATGGATAACAAAACAGGTCTGAGAGTATTTACTCACAGAACAAGCCGGATCATGGGCAATGATTAACAGGATACCTTTAATCCAATAGTGATATCTTCCTGAAAGGGACATTGAATGTTTTATGCTTGGACTAAATGGTTTTATAGTCTACAAAAGGTCAATCTATCAGCATTAAATACATGGATGGTAATAAAATAATATTTTCTTCTTAATGACACTCCCATTTGTGATTTGTTTTTGCTTCCATTTTGCTCATGCTGATTGCCAACTACAGAAGATGTTAATGTGCATCCTTCAGCAGCCCTTAAGGTTATGGGTTGCAATCTCTGAGCAGGGAATGATATATTCTTAAGCACTTGATTCAAGGGTCACACGTACGGAAGAAACACCTTCCCTACCTATATAATCGTTTTGCCTACCTGTGAGTCAAGGTATGCTCCTTAACATTACCTAGAACATAAAGTGTGGGTCAGTGTTGCACTGTTGCACAACTACTCTCCTCCAGACCCCTTAAAGCTGACGTTGGTGAGGGAGTTCAGGCTGTAGTACACGTATTCTCTCTCCTGCCTTGTGGCATACTTCATGCCTTAGACTTGTGGCCCTTTCTTGCTCTCTTCCATCGCTTACTTCTCTTGGATGGACTCTGAGGACAGGAAGGCAGTACTCTCTCTCCCTTACAATTTCACTTTCTGGCTCAGTCTGAGAATGGCCCATGTTTGTATTCCTCACCCTCTGAATAAAATTCCCACTTGCTTAAGCCATTTTGGTGCCTATGCTTAAAATGCTTTTTAACTATAAGAGCCAGAACCTAGGAAATAAATGTTTGGCCTAAACCTAGACAATAGCATTTACATGTCTTTTTGATGGAAATTCCCAGCTACCTCTGTGAAGTTATAGGCAAATGGAATTGCAAGAATTACATCAGGAGCTGCAAGGAAGCTTTCCAAACTGCCTGGGAATGTGTGAGCAGTTTGGGCTTGAATCAAAATGAATTAATTTAAGAGTGTGATGCCCATGAGTCGTTTGCTTCTCTAATTGATAAGAATCCTAATGGTCAGTGATATTTGGAAGGTAATCCTGTTACTTTAAACAACTAAACTTGGGCCCAGCGCGGTGGCGCAGTGGTTAAGGTCCTCACCTTGCACACCCGGGTTCCCATATGGGCGCCGGTTCTAATCCCGGCGGCCCCTCTTCCCATCCAGCTCCCTGCTTGTGGCCTGGGGAAGCAGTCGAGGACTGCCCAAAGCTTTGGGACCCTGCACCCGCGCGGGAGACCCGGAAGAGGCTCCTGGCTTCGGATCGGCATAGCATCGACCGTTGCGCTCACTTGGGGAGTGATTCATCAGACGGGGGAATCTTCCTCTCTGTCTCTCCTCTCTGTATATCCGCCTTTCCAATAAAAATAAAATAAAATCTTATAAAAAAAAAGAAATAAGGGAAATTAAAAAAAAAAAAAACAAAACTAAACTTACCATGACCCTCACCACTATTGGTTGAAATCTACCACATCACCATAAATTCCCAAATGATCATGACATTGCTGATCAATCAGTAACCTTGCATATATTTACCTCTCAGTCAAAATGTCTGTCTACAAGGACAGTTATGCCTCACTCCTCAGAGAGTCTAGAAATTAAGAAATTGTCTGGCTCCTTGAACTGCAGTGAGCACTAAAGACCTAGTTTCTTTAACCAACCCAATTCAGTAACTGGCTTTCTGTGTGTTGGGCAAGTGGACCATTTTGGGGGAAGGGGGTTCCTACCACACTGCTACAAACCAGTTTGGGATATTGTAAAACACAAAGGATGGCAGGATAATGTTCACTTTAGCTACATTATTCTCAAATTCAAGAATCACACATTGTTGGATTCTGATTTTGTATTAAGACTTTGTGATTAAGGAAAATGTTCTTATTTTTATTAGATGTGTAGTAGTAGGGTATTTTTGCCATCAATCACTGTTTCTTGGTTATCACACATTTTTTTTTTAATTTTGTGGTCTATATTATATGCTTTGAAGGAATGTGAAACAGTCAAAACAACATGAATTATTGTGTATAATGGAAATGAGAGGTAGGGGTGAAAGGCACAATAAATTCATTTTTCCACATATAGCATAGATGAAGGAAAGACTAAGATTCCAGGGCTAGTTAAGATCTCCTAGAATTGAATCCTCAATTATCTGAAAATGTGTGAAGCTGCTGCTAATTTTTTTATAACACAAGTTAAATCAGTAGGTGTCATAAATGTTGAATAAATGGCTCCATTTGAAAAGTTAGACAAGAAATGATAGAATGAAATGCAGCACAGAAAAAGTATTCAGGGATATAGTCAAGACAGCTTTAAAGCAGCAAATATGTGAGATTTCATTAGGGAAATAAAAGGAAATCATAAAAACATTGGTGTATATTAGCCTAAACAAGAGTGATGGTTGAATCCCCATAGGTCTGTGGCTGTGGAGTTGAGTGATGCCATCTAGAAATTGTAGAGCAAGAGTGAGAGAGCTAGACACACTGTCTGTGACAGCTGCTACTGCATCAGTTTCTCCTATAGAGAATGGAGGCACAATATCCACCTGCTCGGTGGCTGAGGGAGCAGTGGCATGATTATGTGTCAGTTATTCTGAATTTAAGTCATTACAATTATCATGGGTTTTATGAGAAAGTACTGCACAGGAGACTAGGTCAGTATGATATCTCATAATTCTCATGCTTCAAGTGAAGAACCAAAACCCAACGAGATTATAATCATAAAATAAATAGCAACAATTTTTATGCTTCTTTGATGACTATCAGGCAATATACCTACTTGTCCTTTCTTTAATATTTATTCTCCAGAGGAGATTATCTTCTATTTTACAGAACAAAAACTTAGACTTGAAAGAGCAGAGGGATTTTCCCCAAATCTAACCTCTCATAAAAGATGAGCACAGATTTTAAGGTGCATCTACTCAATGATTTACTGTAATAACCACTATATTTCAATGAAGTAATATTAAATTTATATGCCTATTCTCTATAAGAGACTGTCTCAGTGCAAAAGGATATTTGAATGACATACATTGGATACTGGAAAGAACTCACTGTGCCTTTCTAAGTGTTGGAAATAGGTGACTTGATGTTATGCTGCCATTGGGATACCTGCAGTACTTAGTAGAGTTCTCAGGTTTAAGTCACAACCCTGTTTCTGATTCTAGCCTCTCACCATTGTATGACCTACAATGCAGTAGGAGATGGCTCCAGTATCGGTGTTCCTGCCACTCTCCTGGGAGACCTTGGAGAAGTTCCTGGCTCTGCCCTCGGTGGGGAATTATTACAAACATTCATAAAATAACAGAACAATTGGGGCACTTTTTGTTTCTGGAATATAAGTGATTTTCAAAATAAAAAATAGTAAAATGTTGAATACAGAATCTTGTCTGCTACTCATGGGCCCTAGGTCCACAGCTTGATATTAAATGAAAAGCATGCAAACACTAAAACCTGCTGGCCAGTTATCATGAAAGGCTCTAGCACACAGGAGGATAGTCAGGAATATGAGTTTTAATCACCAAATATCACAACATGTACAAGTTCTAAGTTTAGAAGGCAAATATTTTTTCATAAATGAAAAGGATGAGGGGAGCCATGGCATAGCTAGTGAGTCCACCACTTGTGACACTGACATCACTCTTGGGCACTGGTTAAAAATCCAGTTGCTCCACTTATGATCCAGCTCCCTGTCAATGTGCCTGGGAAAGCAGCTGAGGATGGTCCAAGTCTTAGGGCCCTAAAACTATGTGGGAGACACAGAAAAGCTCCTCACACCTATCTTTGATCTGACTGAGCCTAGCTGACTGAAACAACAGATGGAAGATGTTTATATCTTTGTTATCTGTATCTCTATTTTTCAAGCACATAGAAATAAACTAGAAAGATAGAACAAGGTAGGCAAAAATAATCAGAATCTAGTAGAACACATACACAAAATAGGTGGAAAAATATGAGATGTCAGCAGAAAGAAACAATGAAACAATACATAAAACTAGTAGAAGTGAAAAAAGTAACTATGAGATATTAAATTCATGATATAAATTACAGACTTAAAAATCTGTTTTTGTGAACTTGAGTACGCACAGCTCTGTGGAAACTATGAAAGAGAGAGAGGCCTCCAGAGATCAAGGATGATATTAAATATCTAATATCAATATACTTGAAACTTAAGATGGCAAGTCAGGAGAGTAGGACAGGAGGTAGCCAGCAACTTGCCAATGTAGACGTCTGTGGATTCATGCGCCAGGAAGCTCCAACTCTTTGTTTACAATCACAAACACTGACAGATACAAAGAAACCCTCAGAATCAGCTTACACACCACCAGTCTGTGTTAAGAATTTTAAATTGTTGCTCTAAAACAATAGCAACAGCAACAGGAAGCTCATATTTACAAGCACATATATTGGAAATAAGTGCTTTGTAAATATATACCGTGCATTCTATCCTATGATGTTGTAATGAAGGCATTTTGTGAAAGAATGATAGAGTCAATATTAGGGAGAGTAGATTGCAAAGCAAAGAAATAAAGGTAATTTTTGTGAAGAATCAACAAATACATCAGGATAATGTAATGGTTCATGATGTTTATGCATCAATAAAATATAAGGCAAAATCTAACAGAAAATTATGTGGAAATAAAGCAACACACTATTATCAAAGAAAATTTCATTGTACATCTTTTCATAACTGGTAGAATAAGTAGGTAGAATATGGAAGAATATTAAATATTAAAAAGATGAACATGTAAGCACATAAAAAGATATAAAAACAAACTTAACAGATTTATGTGTATGAGCTTGTATCAGTGCACATGGAACATTTTTCAAATTGGATATATTCTGGTGTAAAAATGGTTCTCCATGAATTTAGAAGGGATTGGATTGCTAAAGTTCTTTGTTACAGCACTGTGATACATGAATCAAAATCAGCATGTTAGAGTTGGCCCTGGGTGCAGCTAGTAAGGCCACCACGTACAATGTTAATGTGAATCTTGCCTGCTCCAGTTCCCAAATAGCTCCCTGCTAATGGCCTGGAAAAGCAATGAATCATGGCCCAATTTCTTGGGAGCCTGTACCCACATGGAAGACCTGGAAAAACCTGCAAGGTCTTGACTTCCATCTGGCCAAGCTTCTGCTGCTGCAGTCATTTGAGGAGTGAATCAGCAGAAGAAGATGAACCCTCTTGAACCCTCTCTCTCTCTCTCGCTCACTCAAACAAAAAATCAATATTTTAAGAATCAGTCTCTCTGGAAAAAAATTTCCAAATAATTGGAGATTAAATGATAGAGCTTCAAATAAAACACCGACATAAAAGTAGAGAGTACTGTACCTCTCTCTCTCTCTGTCTATATATATATATATATATATTATATATTATATATAATTCTATAATCACAATGCAACCTTAAAATTCATGGGATATTTCTAAAAGAATACTCACAGGAAGCTCACAGCATTGAATTTCTCCATTTGAACTGAGAAATGATCTTGCAGAGTATTCAGTGTATTCAAGAGGAAACTCAAAAATGAAGAGCAAATTAAACTCAAAAATGAGAGAGAGAAGAAAGTTGCCAATGCCAGAATGGATTACAGTAGACTATAAAGCATAAACACAACAGAGAAGATGGATGAAACCAAAGTCAGTGAAGTGAACTGGTTGTACAAGAGAGGAGATACAAATTACCTCCAGTGAAAAGAGAGGAGACACTAGTTATCTACAGTGGGGGGAAGAAAATGAAACAGTTATGTCATCACAAATTCCTAGCATATTAATAGGATAATAAGGAGGCCAAATAAACACACTATGCACATAGATTAGATTATTTAGATGGCATGGGTAGATTTCTTCTCTCCCTTTATTATTGCAAGCTTTTTTTCTAAATATGTATTTTTATTACAAACTCAGATATATAGGAGGAGAGACAGAGAAGATCATCTGTCCAATGATTCACTCCCCAAGCGAGTGCAACGACTGGGGCTGTTCCAATCCGGAGCCAGGAGCCAGGAGCCAGGAGCCAGGAGCTTCCTCCAGGTCTCCCACATGGGTGCAGGTCCCAAGGCTTTGGGCTGTCCTTGACTGCTTTCCCAGGCCACAAGCAGGGAGCTGGATGGGAAGTGGAGCTGCTGGGATTAGAACCGGCACTCATAAGGGATCCTGGCACATTCAAGGCAAGGACTTTAGCCACTAGGCTACCACGCTGGGCCTAATTGCTAGTTTTTAATTTGGACAAATTTCTCAAATGTCAGAAACTACCAAAGGACACTCCCAAAAAGACAAATAATGTAATGTCATGTTTAAAATGTGGTTCTACCCATGCAAAGAATGAATACTTAATGCCCAGACAATTTCACTGAAAATATTTACCTAATATGTTTTTCTGATTCCTGCTTTTATTGGAAAGATGGGCAGACAGAACTAGACAGCCAGCCAGAGACCTTCTGTTCACTCCTCCAGTAATTACAACTATCAGGGTTTACCAGGTTGAAAGCCATATTCTAGAACTCAATCCAGCACAAAGTTTCCAGCATGAACAATTCAGGCATTCTGGCAGGGGATTCAGGAGCCCTAAACTGCATATTAACCATTGTCCCAAAACCCTGTTCCAGACATTTGAGTAATAGATTTGCTTACATTTAATTTTTATTTGTTTCAAAAAAACAAAGTCCAACTATTTCAAGCATATAATTTCAAGCACATAGTTCCTCCCAGACTTCCTTTTCATTCCTTCCTATCTTTGTTATAAGTTTAGGATAAAATGCTTTTAATTTTATAATCACAGGCATGATTCTTCTCTGATTTGTGGGTGGTGCGATGTGTATATTATTGAAGTTGAGATCCCAATTGATTATTATTCAGAATGCTTAATAGCTCAAATTTATTATGCAAATTATGCTTCACAAAGAAAAAAACTGAAAAAAAGCAAAATAGGAGGTAAAATTGGCTATTGAGTGTTGGTAGGTACAAATATTTCTCGTCCCCAACTGGTAAAAGAAAAAAAATAATAATTAAGAGATACTTGTAGCTGCAGTATGACATAAACTAAAAAGCCCTGCTGTCAGAAACCATCAAAATTTTGGCAACATGTCATGCCAAAGTTTACGGCGGTGAGGGTGCACGGCAGAAAGAGAGGGAGAGAGAGAACAGGCTGACATCTGCCAGTTCTCTTCCAAATGTCTACAATGGTAGGGAAAAAACTCAGTGGAGGTCTCCCACATGAATGGCAGAAATCTAGGGGTGTGAGCCATTCTATGCCTGCCAGGGTCTACAAGGATAGGAAGCCAGGGCGAGGAGCCACAGCCACAAGTTGGGCATAGGGATTTCAGTGTGGAATACAGCTGTCATAACCAAAGCCTTGAGTGCTTGATCAAATTCTCACTTTCACTTCAGCACTGCAAATGTTTAAAGTATAAAGTATATCTCTTAAACACCTTGTTTCTTAATTGGCTTGGAATGTACCATTATATTCTTTCTAGTGAACCATAAAATTCCTCACAGCAGAGGCCAAGAGAGGTGATACATAGGAATTAAAATTGGAAACTAGAAAGATGGCACCCCAGGGTGGGTGCTTGACACAGAAGTTAAGGCAGCTCTTGGAATGTCCAGATCCACGTTGGACTGCCTGGATTCGAGTCTTGACTTTATCCCTGACTCTAACTTCCCCCTAAGGTGCACCCTGAGGGGCAGCACTAATGGTGTAAGTACCCAGGCCCCAGCTCCCGACACACAGGAGATCAGCTTGGATCCCTGGATTCCTGGTATTTTGGGGTAAATCAACAAATGGGAAAGCACTCTATCTCTCTGATTTTGAAAAAAAAAAAAAAAGAAATATAGGTAATAACCAATTAAGCCTCTTTCTTTTCCAGAATGTTGAAAAATAGCACAGAAAGGAAGCTTTTGGAAAATTCCTTCCTTCTTTAAATAGCAATGCACCAAGGGTGGAGGCAAGAAGAAATTAAGTTTAACACGAACACTATGTATTTGGCATTTTGCAAGGTGCTTTGTGTTATTTAATTTTTACCCTTTGCTCATCTTTGGCCACAAAAAATCATCTTTTAAAGATGGAAACACTAGGGCTCACAGATTTGATGGCCTGCCTATATTTCATAGGTACACCCCAAGATCTTCTACACAGGTGAGTCTGCAGGTAAAAGGAGGATTTTCCCTGGTGAGTGTTTTTGTTTCTCCCAGAGCCATTGCTGAGAGCTCCTGCTCTTCAGTAAGTATCTGTGTGCCTCAAGAAGCTGAAAGGAAAGGCAAAAAAGCAATGCATCACTCTCAGAGACGCTGTGTACTAATCATGTGAGAGATAAATCTAATAGATTCCATCCATTAAACACAGAAGTTGTTACTCTGAAGGTCAGCATCAAAGACAGGGCATATGAAAGAAGTTAGTCATATTGCATGTGAACCACCTTAAGCCAGCTGCCCAATGGCCAATGACACAGGGAGATGTTTGAGAGCATTCAGAAATTATATTTTTTTCCTAAAAAAAAAAAAAAAAAAGAAAGTCAAAAACAGAAAAAATGATACTTTTGTGAAGTTACAACAAGAAAAATTGTTCCTTTTGGAATTTCAAATCACCTATGTGTTTGGCAAGGTCCACGTCAGACAAAAATGCATGAATGTGTTCTGTGAGCTATGAACAAGTACTTTATCATGAAGAGCAGAATGGGGGAGTGAAAGAAAGGAGGGTCTTTCACTTAGTGATTAAGATGTCAGTTAAGAAACCTTGCCCCAGGTCAGAGATCCTGGTGTGACACAGGCTCTGTCCCTGACTCCGTACCCCAGGTCAGTGTTCGCAGCATGACCAGCCTTGCAGCCTGTAGGGTCTCTGTGGTCCCTGGAGCTGACTGTGGCCGAAAGCCCATGGATCTTAGTTGGTTCCCCTATGGGTGTCATCTTGGACACTGAGGCAAGTGCTTGGAAAACTGATAAACTGCAAGAGGAGTAGTAAACTGGACATGCACTAATTCAGCAGCTCACAGATAAGAGTGTCACGGGACCAGACACTGTTACATGAAGGGAGGACAGCTGAGTCGCCCAAGAACTGACCTGGGAACAAAAATACCACCATCTTAGAACACTGCACAGGCTCTGCAGAAAAATCAGCCCTGACAAGGCACACCACCAATTCCACCCAAAATAACCCAGGAGGTACTCAGACTTATCGGCCAGCAGGGGGTGACAAGCTCAGTGCTGCCTCAAATATCAGGGCTGCAGAAAAAGCAATTATTCAGGACTGCTGTGTTTCCCAAGTCCAAGGCACTGATTGAACATAAAAATCAACTTATAGACCTGTAGGTAATACACCATAGAGATGACTTCATCAAATAGATTGGCAACTACAAAAGGTAAAAGACAAGACAAAAGCACTATGAATGTTACTGAAGACTCTCCAACAAAGGAGCAAAAGCTTCTCCCACTCTCAGAGTTCACTGAGGAAGACATTGAGAAAATGGGGGACAAAGAACTTAGAAAACTTGTTGCAAAGCTGCTGGTCAACAATGAGAAGTACAAACAAGAGCTCAATGAAGAAATAACAGTAATAAATCAAATTAAGGCTGATATATCAGAAATTAAGAACACAATAGAGCAAATTAAAAATACAGCAGAGAGTCTCAACAACAGAATGAATGAGGCAGAAAAAAGAATTTCAGAATTAGAAGATATTTCCTGTCATCATGAAGAAACAAGCAAAAAGCAGGAAGCAGAGCTAGGTCAAGTTAAAAAAAAATAAGTGTATTAAAAGATATGATTAAAAGATCAAACATAAAAGTGATGAGAGTTCCAGAAGGTGCAGAAAGAGAAGTTGGGATTAGAGGTATATTCAGTGAAATAATAAAGGAAAACTTCCCTAATCTGAGCAAAGAATTGGAAAATAATATACAGGAAGACTAAAGAACTCCCAACAGAGTTGACCAAAAATGAACTTCACGATGACATATGATAATCAAGCTCTCATCAATTGAACAAACAGAAAAAAAAAATCCTTCAATGTACACGTGGAAAAAATCAAGTGTCCTATAAGACAACCCCAACCAAACTCACACCTGAGCTTTCAAAGGAAACACTACAGGCCAGAAGAGACTGAGTGAAATATTCCAGATTCTAAAAGAGAAAATGTTTCCGCCCAGAATAACTTACCCTGCAAAGCTCTCTTTTCTCTTTGAAAACGAAATAAAATTCTTCCACAATAAAGAAAATCTTCAAGATTTTGTCTCATCTAAGCCTGCCCTACAAATGATACTCCAGGATGTTCCCATGAAAGAATAAAGAATAAAGAATAAAGAAATAGCAACCACCAGAAACAAAAGGAAATATCCGACTAAAAAGCCACCAGAAACAAAAGGAAACATCCGACTAAAAAGCTAACAGAAGACTCAATCATGGAACGACACATCGCCAAAAATGACAGGACCAAACTGCCCCTTATCTGTAATAACACTGATTGCAAACAGCTTAAACTCATCAGTCCAATTCCATAGATTGGAGGACTTGATCAAAAAACAAAACCCAGCTATCTGCTGATTATAGGAAACATATCTCACCAACACAGATCAGAAAAAAAAAAAAATGAAAGTGAAAGGATGGAATAAATATTCCAAGCAAATGGTAAGGAAAGAGTTGCAGGTGTAGCCATTCTTATATCAGATGACATAGACTTTGATGTAAATGTAAAGAGCATCAAAAGAGATGAAGAAGGATACTACTTAGTTGACATCTATCGAACGTTTCATCCTACAGACAGAGAATACACCTTTTTAAAATCAATATATGGAACTTTCTCCAGAACTGATCATGTTATAGTTCACAAAAGCAGCTTCACCAAATTTATAAAAAAGTGGAAATCATACCATGCATCTTCTCAGACCACCAAGGAGTGAAGCTTGAGACCAAGAAGTCAAAACACCAAGGAAGACTTACAAACATATGGAGAATGAATAATTTGTTACTAAATGAGCAATGGGTTAGAGAGCAAATCAAAGGGGAAATTAAAAAATTGCTTGAAACAAATGAAGGCATCAACAGAACTTATCAAAACTTATGGGACACAATCAAGGCAGTGCTGAGAGGAAAGTTCATTTCAATCAGTGCTTATGTCAAGAGACTAGAAAAGCATCAAGTAAAT
Organism: Ochotona curzoniae; assembly: GCF_017591425.1. Taxonomy (NCBI): domain Eukaryota; kingdom Metazoa; phylum Chordata; class Mammalia; order Lagomorpha; family Ochotonidae; genus Ochotona; species Ochotona curzoniae. The sequence continues at coordinate 73,656 of NW_024465796.1, forward strand.
CAGCAAACCTTGCAGCTAAAAGAACTAAAAACACAACAACAAAGGAATCCCAAGATAAGTAGGAAAAAAGAAATCATCAAAATAAGGGAGGAAATAAACCAAATAGAGACCAAGAGAACTATACATAAAATCAATCAAAGAGCTGGTTCTTTGAGAAAATCAACAAAATAGACTCCCCACTAGCTTGACTAATCAAAAAAGGAGGGATAAAATACACATCAATAGTATCAGGGATGAGAAAGGAGATTTAACAACAGATACCTTGGAAATAAAAAGAATCATCAGGAACTGTTACAAGCAAATATATGTGAACAAATCAGAAAACCTAAAGGAGATGGATGGATTTTTGAACACATACAATCCACAAAAATTGGATCAAGAAGCAATTAACAATCTAAACAGCTTGATAACATGCACTGAGATTGAATCAGTAATTAAAGCCCTCCCAACCAAGAAAAGTCCTGAACCAGATGGCTTCGCAGCTGAATTCCAGCAAATGTTTCAAGAGAAACTTACCCCAATCTTACACAAGCTTTTTGAAACAATAGAAAGAGAGGCAATCCTTCCAAGATGTTTCTATGAAGCTAATATCACTTTAATATGAAAGCCAGAGAGAGAAACAACAGAAAAAGAGAAATACAGACCGATATCCTTGATGAACATAGATGCAAAGATCCTCAATAAAATACTAGCAAACAGGATCCAACACATTAGGCAGATCATTCACCTGGACCAAGTGGGATTCATCCCAGGCATGCAGGGATGGTTCAACATTCGTAAAATGATAAATGTGTTACATCACATCAACAGATTGAAAAATAAAAACCATATGATCCTCTCAATAGCTGCAGAGAAGGCACCTGATAAAATCCAACGTTATTTCATGCTAAAATCCCTAAACAAGGAAGGCATAGAAGGAACATTCTACAACACAATCAAATCAATTTATGAAAAACCCAAAACCAGCCTCATGCTAAATGGGGAAAAGATTGAAGCCTTCCTGCTAAAATCTGGAAATAGACAGGGATAGCCACTCTCACCACTACTCTTCAATATAGTTTTGGAAGTGCTTGTTAGAGCTATTAGGCAAGAAAAAGCAATTAAAGGAATACAAATTGGAAATGAGGAACTGAAATTATCATTATTCACAGATGACATGATTCTCTACATAGGAGAACCAAACGACTCAGTCAAGAGACTATTGGGGGCCCGGTACAGTGGCGCAAGTGGTTAAGGTCCTCGCCTTGCACCCCCGGGATCCCATATGGGCGCCGGTTCTAATCCCGGCAGCCCCGCTTCCCTTCCAGCCCCCTGCCTGTGGCCTGGAAAAGGAGTCAAGGACGGCCCAAAGCTTTGGGATCCTGCACCCACGTGGGAGACCTGGAAGAGGCTCCTGGCTTCGGATTGGCATAGCATCGGCCTTTGCGCTCACTTGGGGAGTGAATCATTGGACGGAAGATCTTCTTCTCTGTCTCTCCTCTCTGTATATCAGCCTTTCCAATAAAAAATAATAAAAATAAATCTTAAAAAAAGAGACTTTTGGAACTCATAAGAGACTTAGGCAGAGCAGCAGGATGCAAAATTAATGAACACAAATCAATGGCACTAGTGTACTCAAACAATTCCACGGCTGAGAAAAAAAAAATTTAAGTACAGTCCCCTTTAAAATAGAGGAGAGGAATCTTAAATACCTAGGAATTAAGTTAATTAAATATTTAAAAGACCTTTATGATAAAAAAACATAAATTATTTAAAAAGAAAATAAAAGACCTTGAAAAATGTAGAACCTTACCATATTCCTGGATTGGCAGGATCAACATTATCAAAATGACTGTATTACCAAAAGCAATATACAGATTCAATGCAATCCCAATTAAAATCCCAACAACATTCTTTTTAGAAATAGAAAAGATGATGCAAAAGTTCAATCACAAAAAAACCATGAATAGCTAAAGCTATCCTGAAAAATAGAAATCAAACTGGAGGAATCACAATTCCAGACCTCAAGACATACTACAGAGCAGTGGTTATCAAAACAGCCTGTTACTGATACAGAAACAGAGAGGAAGATCAAAGGAACAGAATAAAAACACCAGAAGAGAATCAAAACGTGTAGAGTCAATTCATCTTTGACAAGAAAATGGAAAACAATCCAGGTAAAAAAAAAAAAAAGAAAAAAAAAAACCTTCTCTGTTAAACAAATGCTGTTGGGACAACTGGATAGCAGCTTGCAGAATAAAGAAGCAAGATCCGCACCTGTCACATTATACAAAAATCAGCTCTAACTGGCTAAAGGACCTAAATCTACACCCAGAAACCCTCAAACTATTAAACCTACATCCAGGAACCATCAAACTATTAAAGAAAAACATAGGAAACACACTCCAAGATATGGGACTACATCAAACTAAAAAGTTTCTGTACAGCAAAGGAAACAACTAACAAAGTGAAGAAGCAACCAACAGAAAGGGAGAAAATTTTTGCATACTACACAAGTGATAGGGGACTAATATCCAGGATCTACAAAGACCTTCAGAAACCCAGGGACAGTTAAAAAAAAAACCTGTGAAAAAATGAGCTAAGGAAATGAACGGTTATTTTTCAAAAGAACAGATTCAAATGGCTAACAGACATATGAAAAGATGCTCAGGTTCCCAACCATCAGAGAGATCCTTCCTTGCAGGATCCAAGGTCATTGGAACAGTAAGCTTCCTTCAGGACTAGAAAGAGGAGCTTTCTCTGGTCCTCACTTAGTTCCAACTTTGGATCTCCACCCTATCTTGCAATGACCATCAGGGTCGCTCAGTAGCCCCCCACCCCAACACACACACACACACACACACACACACACACACACACACACACACACACACACACACAAATTGGAATAGATAGAGAACAACAAGGACAGCTTGGAATCAGAGAGGAAAAGGTCAGCATCGACTCACACATTCCTTACTAGGTAGGACACAAAGATTAGTTACTCCTCACTAGGGTATTGAAGATTTCTCTGCACACCTCTCCTAAAACTGTTCTGCACTTCAACTGTTGACATATGCCTTATTAGAATTTTAAGCCAGTTTAGACTATCCCCAAACCTGCTAAGTTCAGCAAATTTAAGCTTCAACACTATAAACTGCTGAATGCTAGAATGAAAATAGTCATGAGACAGCTGAATAGTACCCTATAGCCATTTTAAGATGTATAGCAGCCGGTTCTGTGCATAAACCAAAATTGAAATGTCAATGAAGTAGTCAGAGCATGCGGTTAAGAACTTGCATTTTTTAACATATTTGTTACTCAATACCATGTTAATTAATTCCATAATGTTGTAAATTGATGTTGATGCTATGTTGTTGCTTTTAATTGATCTGGATGGTATTCTGCCAGCTCTGCTTTCACACCAGAGATGGTCTCCCCCAAGAAACCGTTGAATGTATCTGGACAATAAGATGCTGGGCTGTATGCTTGCAATGAAAGAATCTTAACTGAATTTGAACTGTAATACTGCAACAAGGTGGAGGAATCTACCATGGGGGGAGGGGATGGGGAGGGGTTGGGGGAATCATAGAGCCTATGAGACAATGTCACATCATGCAATGTAATCAATAAAAAAATAATATAACAACAACAAAATAAAAGAGTTCCCAGCATGGCACAGGCTCTGTCCCTGACTCTGGATCCCAGGTCAGAGCTCCTGGTGTGACAAGAGCTCTGTCCCTAGTGACACAGGCTCTGTCCCTGACTCTGTACCCTAGGTCAGAACTCCTGCTGTGACACAAGCTCTGTCCCTGACTCCTTGTCCCAGGTCAGATCTCCCGGTGTGACACAGACTGTGTCCCTAGTGACACAGGCTCTGTCCCTGACTCCGTGTCCCAGGTCAGAGCTCCTGCTGTGTCACAGGCTATGTCCCTGACTCCTTGTCCCAGGTCAGAGCTCCTGCTGTGACACAGGCTATGTTCCTGACTCTGTGTTCCTGTTCCCACAGACCCTTGCAGGCTGCAGGTGATGGAACAAAGTAACTGGATCCCAGCCTCTCTTGTGTGAGACCCAGCCTGTGTTCCTGAAAGTTGGTTTGTTCATTGCTCTGACCCCTGTAGCTAAGGAGAGGGGACTAAATATGAAAACGACAATAATAAATTTTAACTTACTGTGGTATCATGAATGATGTGAGACTATCAAAAACTACTTTTTTCTATCTAAGCTTTGTAGTTAATTACATTATGTAATAAATAAACAAAAATATGTCTTGGACACAGTGTGGAGACCCAGCAGATGAAGTTCTCATCTTGAACACACCAGGGTGCCATATGTATACTGGTTCTGATCCCAGCAGCCTTGCTTTCCATACAGCTCTCTGCCTGTGGCCTGGGAATGCAGTCAAGGATGGCCCAAAGCCTTGGCACCCTGCACCTATGTGGCAGACCTGGAGGAGGTTCCTGGGTCCTGGCTTCAGGTTGGCACAGCACAGGTCATTGTGGTCACTTGGTGAATGAATCATCGGATGGAAGATCTTCCTCTCTGTCTCTCCTCCTCTCTGTATATATAACTGCAATAAAAATAAAAAAATATTTTTTTTTAAATTCTAGGTTTATATTGAGCTTTTCATAAGAATATTCAGGTAAGTTTCTGGAGACAATTGAGTTGCATTATAGTGAGACAGGAACACAGTGAGAGCAGAAACTTTTTCTCAGGGCTTCTTGTTGAGGGAGGATAGCCAATGTTTCTTCCGAGCAAAGAGAAGTGAGTGTGAGTGTGGGCAGTGTTAGCTCCACGAAGAGGTATGATGTGATCTCACGCTCTCCTGTATCTGCATTCAGCCTCATCCCATTCCAAGCACATCCTCATCTTCCCGGAAGCTTTCTGTTCAGTGGTTGGGCAAGGCCGACTTTCAAAAATAAAATTCTCTTTTGAACTGAATGTTTGGAATCAATAACCCCACTGAGCATTCAGTAAAAGAATTCACAAAAATATCTTTCTCCCATTTTATTCTCTCAAGACTTGAAATTTTCATCCCCTGGTCTCTAAACTTCTTTTTGTAAAGCTGTATAAAGACAACATAACACGTTTTACAAGAATTTCTAATATTTCATTTCAGCACCTCTAATTTTACTTTCTGATTTAGCCCTGGTCAATGAACAGACCCTGTTCATCTCTGTTCAAATTCTCTTTTGTCTTTCCAATCCCTGGTATTTGATCCTTACTCCATGGATGATTGGGTTAAAGACCAGAAATGACAGAGAAGTAATATAAATGAGCATTGAGCTGAGATCTATGCTATTTGAGCATATCGTTGTATAAATAGAACATTACACAAGTGGTGAGTCTCCCTTAACCCATATCTACATCTACCAATTATTGAGCCTGCTGAGTCATTCATACTTTCTGTTTTTAATAAGAATGAGAAAGGAGTGATGATCACTACAGCCGCCTGTAGAATAGTGCATAAAACACTACACTACAAGCTATTTTACTCAAACAGATATTAACTATTCAGAGTTTGCAAAACTGCTAAACCATTTAACTTACAAAAATAAGATGAAATCTAAAGGTAAAATGGATTAAAATGATTTAGGAAATATCTGGATGAATACAAGAAAGGGATCATTTAAACTGAAACAGATGAAACAATGAAATAATAATTGCACCCCCAAAATTTTTCTCCTGTACAGATTTTTTTTTTTTGTAGGAAAAGACTTGATCAACACTGCTTGGTAGATGTTAAAAGCCTCAAAACAATAGCCAGGGGAACATAAAAGATGAAAATATGTTGTTCTGGGTTGTGTTAGATAATGAGAGGGAAGAAAGTCAAGATGAGGGAAACCAAGGGAAGATGTCTGGGGCAACTCCTAAAACAGCAGGTCAAAGTTCTCCCAAGCCTCTGCAGGGACATCAAAGAACAGGCTGTCAGAACTACTCAGCAGGAGTTGGGGTCCATTTCACCAGAATGCTATCTCCTCCACTTGCTCTTTAAATCACATCTGAGCAAAAAATGAGAGATGCAGGTGATCCTGACCCAAAGTGGAACTGCACCTGCTAAACCCATGTTGAGTTGCAAATGTGCTCACAGCCCCAGGCTACAGGCCAGCCTGACTTCACAGCAAGGCCTTGGGCTGTGTCCACTAACTCTCCCTCACAATTGCAGGTTTAACTGGGAGCTGATCTCATCATGAGACCAGACCAGAACACATATCCCCAGCCTGGGGAAACAGGCTTCAGTATTTGTGTAAATTTGTTTCTCAAGTCAGCTTATGATGAGCATTCATATTCTGACTATCTACATTAATTCAGAGAGTGACTCCTGTGTAGTGATTCTCATCTCCATACAGTATAAAACAAACCATGTGTGAACTTTTTAAAGAGACAATGTGACAAATGCAAAATGTAATCTTTTTGAAAAACAGTTTAGTTATTTGAAATACAGGGTTTCTAGATCTGACACATGGCAGCCGAGACCCAAATGCTGTACCCATTATGTGGTCCCTGCCAGGGTGCACCTGGGCACAGAGCTGGAATTATGCATGGTGCCAAGACTGGAACCCAGACACTTGGTAATCTGATGTGGGTGTCCTCACCAGCACCTTAACCACTCGCCCAAACTCTGACCATAATGTGCATTCTGTGTTTTCTATGCTGCATTACTTACTACTGAATGGATTAAATAAACAAAAAAAACCACACATTTCATACATAGTCTCTAATCCAAAGTTAATACATCCTCCCCAGTGAATTGTGTTGCAAATATTGCTTTATTTAGAATGGCCTGATTGCTTTAATGTCTAACACATAATGACACTTTTAGTCTAACATAGCATCGAGCATCTGAATGAAAGCTTACCATTAAAGTAATTGAACCCTATAGTTTCTTTTTTTTTAATATATATATTTTTTTTATTGGAAAGGCAGATATACAGAGAGGAGAGACAGAGAGGAAGATCTTCCGTCCAATGAATCACTCCCCAAGTGAGCGCAATGGCTGATACTATGCCGATCCAAAGCTAGGAGCCTCTTCCGGGTCTCCCATACGGGTGCAGGATCCCAAAGCTTTGGGCCATCCTCGACTGCTTTCCCGGGCCACAGGCAGGGAGCTGGAAGGGAAGTGGGGCTGCCAGGATAGAACCGGCGCCCACATGGGATCCCGGGCGTGCAAGATGAGGACCTTAACCACTTGTGCCACCGCGCTGGGCCCGAACCCTATAGTTTCAATTGTCCTCCTGGTTGACAAGTTTTGGAGCTAACATCTGGATTGTTGTGGGGGTCGAGTGAGATCATGCCAGACAACTCTAAGATTTATTAAGGAGACTTTATTATCAACCTTGGTGATAACAGGGCCACCAAAAAATAGAAAATTACAAATCCATATAGCAATCCAGTCAATCAAAATCCCAAGAGGAACAAATGATCATTACCCTGATGTCCATTTGTTAAATTGAAGACCTATGACCTAGCTCCCCCAACAATATAAGTTACCTTAAGACACATTCAATTAAAAAACGGGCACACTTACACACTTACAAAGCTGCAGATGTTCACCTTTCCCTGGCTTCTCTTTCCACACTCCATTATTGCTAGGCCTCACCTCTGCTGAAACTCTAGAAAATACACTTATTAGAAATACAACACATCTTAGAATTAACATCTTCGTTGTCCCACCCAAGCAGTGAACAGAGGGTGAGAAATATAGACAAACAGGGGCCATGCTCAGGGGATACCTGTCCTCAGAGTGTCCTGACCACCAGTCAGAGTGCCACAGCAACAGAAGTACAGGAGCAAGAGAGGGGACCCTTTCTGTCATGGGCCTTTATGGGGCTTTGGGAAGGGAGTGGTTAAACAATGATGCAATATCATTCCCTCTCAGGTTTCAAGTGATGATTGCTGAGCATCACAGGTGGGCAGGGGAAAGCACCTAGGTGGGGTGGGCAGGGAGTGACTTCCAAGCTTGTGAGCCTAAACTAGCTGCTTACCCTACCACACAGACGTGTCACTGAAGATTTTGCTTTTGAATCAGATGTCTTAATATCAAGTAGATGTTTCTCAATAAAGCATTGACTCTCCAACCTTTTATATTCTGATTGCTGTATTTTGTACTCAATAGAATATCTAGTTTCCTTAAAGTTAGATTTGAAAAGAAATCTCAACTGTTTTCTCTTTTAGTTTCCAACCATGATAATGATTCCTACAAGTTGATGCTAAGAGAGAAATTTCCTCTGTTGCTTGTGACAAAGAAATTATCTTAGTCATCACATATAGGATCAGTCTGTAACATTTCAGAACACACTTCTCTTCACTGCCAAAGATTCAAATGAGGCATTTTTGAGAACCCCAGGTCAAAGTGTCTGTGATGCAGATGAGGGATTTCCTAGAATCACTGCAGAATTCCTAAGTTTGAGCCACACCCTTGTGTTTAATTGAAAAGCAAACTTTGTTTGAGGATTAGAATACTCACATTAGAAAGACCAATGATACGGATGCACTCAAGTAAAAGGATTTATTGGGAAGATCCACTGATGTGTTAACAAAATATGGAGAAGAAATTTCACCTGCTTCTAATAAGAGTTGAAATCTGTCTTGTGATTTCTGAATCCCCCCTACAACACCTTCTGTGGGTGTAGAATTTCATCTTTTAGTAATTTTCTCAGATATCAATTTTTAAGAAAAATTCTTCCTGAGTCTAAATGATCTATTTATATCAGCAGATTTCACTGGCGTTTCTGCCATCTGTTTTCCATTTATCCCCATATGGTATTAGGATCTAATAAAGAAATTCAACATAACTCCTCCAGAATGTTGATCTAAAGGCTCAGTGTTGATGGTTGGTTCTCTCTCTGTCAGGTTTCCATGCTAGGACAGTCAGTCCTGACCAGAGGACTGCACTTGTGTGTCCCATCAGCTATGAAGGAAGCTATCAGGATATCTGTACAGCACTAGTGACAGGAAGTCATCTCCTTCTTCCACAGTTAGGCGTCCAGAATATTTGTTCAAGATTGGCAAATTTAAAAACCAATCCTAGAGAAGAAATTGCCTAATTCTTTATTTTTTAATACTTTATTTTAAAGGCAGTGAAATGGAGAAACAGAGAGAGCTCCCATATGATGACTCACTCCTCATTGTCTGAAATATTTCATGAGCCAAATCTGGGAGCTGAGTCTAGGTCATATACAAGGGGACAGGGACCCAAGTAGTTGAGCCATCACAAGCAGGCTCCTGGCATGTTCATGTACAGGAAGCTGGAATGGGGTGTTGAGCTGAGCCTCCACTGCAGGCATTCCGAGATGGATGCAAACATCTCAGAAAGCCTCTCAACTACTGGACCAACACTGGTCCTTATGTTTTTTTTTTTTTGTTTGTTTGTTTACTTATACCCAAATAGAATGTCCTTATCAGTACAAGCACAGTAGCCTAGTGGCCAAAGTGCTCACCTTGCATGCACAGGGACCCCATATGGGCACCAGTTCATGCACCAGCTGCTCCACTACACATCCAGCTCCCTGCCTGTTGTTTGGGAAAATCAGTAGAGAATGGCCCAAAACCGTTCGATCCTGCACCCACATGGGAGAGCTAAAAGCTCCTGGTACCTGGCTTCAGATAAGCTCAGTTCTAGCCTTTGCTGCCACTTGGGGAATGAACCATTGGATGAAAATCTTTGTCTCTGAATATCTGCCTTTCCAGTAAAAATAAGTACATTTTAAGGGAAAAAAAATTTAAATGGCTTGTTATCTCATGAACATCAAAAAACTTTTTGTTATCTCTATATGATTATATGTTTAGGATCTTTATAGAAAGCTTCCCATAGTAATTACAAGTGATTAAGAAGTAGGGAGTAAAAATGTAATATATACGAGTGAAGACGACATCTTCAGATTTCAGATTTATTGCATCTACCCTTCATCTGTACTACTTGTAACATGTAGTGTACAAGTATCTGCTTTCTCCTTGTTGAATTGTTTGTTTCGTTGAGCAATTCATCTGTCATTATAAGGCAAATTGAAAGCATGCAATTACAAAATAAATAAATAAGGGAAAAAGAAAAAGGGAGAATAGGATATTAATTACATGCTTAAAATTGTGTAAATAAAATACATGACTTTTTTCTGTTTATCAGCTAAAAAGAAGAACGTAGAGAATAATCTTCACTGTGACTACCAAAGCTGTAATCATTCACCACAATGTGTATGTGAAGTTTTGATGCATAAAAATATAGAGTAAGCTCCCCAAACCAGTGAGCTGCTGTGAAACCTGAACAGAACTGATAGCTATATCCTGTAGCGTCGAGCTGAATGATGTTTAATTTAAGTAGTCTGAGTCTACCTGAAAATTGGTGACTAAAGAAAAGCATGGTTTTATTCTGAACTATCAGGGCCAACAGTGAAGGAAAACCAAAAGCGAGAAATGAGAAGGCAGAATCATGGAAGAATTTGGGAGCACTGGCAATAACTAGAAGAAGCATGAAGTGTTAAGCAATTCAGAATGAAGACTTAGAATGATATGAAAAGGCTTCCCTTTAGGTTGAGACCAGGTGTAGGATACCTTGGGTCAGGGATTGCTTTTAGTATGCTTAGAGAAAGGATGATGTGTGAGACTGGACATGTATTTGCTAAACCTGTGTACCTGTGAATGGGGGACATAGGGTCAGATTCCACCTTGTGGCTTGAGGTAGCTGGGCATTAGGATCAGAGTTTCCTAAGCCTGGTCACCGTCTACTGGTTCCTGACTCTGTTCAGCAATCAAGCCAGGTTTAGATCAACATTTCCTCTTCTGAAGAAGAAAATTAGCAGGAGTTTCAGGAGCAGAGGGTGAGATGCATAAAAGTAGATCCCACCTCCATCCTTGCCTAGATGCTGGAGCTCCAAGATAGGTCACACTTAGAATAATGAGGCAGAAATGAGATTGAGATTCTTAAGTACAAATTAATTAATTAATTATATTAAATAACAGTGAGCCTTTAGCAAACGATCCTCCCTTTTGCCAGCATTGTGGTAGGGGGGGTCTAACCTGCTACTCCAACGTGAGTAGATGAAATGATGCAATTGTTCAGAGACCCAGGTAAGAGACTAGAGACCATGGAATCACTGACTTATGCTGCCACTCATGAATACTAATTCCAAGTGTCTGAAAATAAGGGGAAAAAAAGGAGAATTGATGCCAACAATACTAGTCTCTAATGCTACTCTAAATGCCACTCTCTCTCTTAGAATGATTGCCTGCTAGAGATTTTCCCCAAAAATTTTACTTTAAAAATGGTTATAGGGGCCCAGCGCGGTGGCACAAGTGGTTAAGGTCCTCACCTTGCACGCCAGGGATCCCATGTGGGCGCCGGTTGTATCCTGGTAGCCCCGCTTCCCTTCCAGCTCCCTGCCTGTGGCCCGGGAAAGCAGTCGAGGATGGCCCAAAGCTTTGGGACCCTACACCCACGTGGGAGACCTGGAAGAGGCTCCTGGCTTCGGACCGGCATAGTATCGGCCGTTGCGCTCACTTGGGGAGTGATTCATTGGACTGAAGATCTTCCTCTCTGTCTCTCCTCTCTGTATATCCGCCTTTCCAATTAAAAACTAATAATAATAAATCTTTAAAAAAATTGTTATTTAAATACAGAATATGGCTTTGAAAATCAGTGTGGGCTGAAAGCATGGCCCTGAAACATTGGAAATTTCAGGGAAGAGATGAGGGAGGTTAATGCCCTCTGAGAATTATTAAAGACAAAATATACCACTCGAGTCAGCATCCTCATTAAGCATGACCTGCAACGTATAAGCAACTAACATATTTTAAGCAGCTGTTACCATTGATTTCTGTTATAGCAATAAAAACTGTCAGGCACTTAAGTATAGCAATTGACTTAATCAAGGACAATTGTCAATTAATATTTTCAAAGAGTTAATTAAAAAATTGAACTGTTTTCAAATGCAGGTCTTAATGACATGCTGTTGGTTAGAACTAACTTGATAATGTAGTCTCCATGAATTATTTATTTCTAGGGTTGCTTTGTCATGACTTCTGCAATCAAAGTACAGTATATGCCAGTGTGAATGTGTCTCCAGTTGATAGGTTACAATGACTTTATTTAAATGGAACACTAGTGAAATACAACTTATTTCTGAGAAATGAGACCTGGCTCTCCTGAGTGAGTTTGTGGCTGCCATCATCTCTCCGATGCAGGATTCTCCAAACCACAATTCCATTTGCTCAGCTCAGACCCAGCCTGATTCCCAACTTTACTCCCAAACCACTGATTAAGGAGATGTTTTGTTTCCTCTCTGTCTCTCAGTTTATCTTTAAGGAACCAGGGGCAGCTCGATTGAAGAAACTAAGGTCCCAGAATAAGAAATACAAATGCAGCAGCTTCCAGTTGAGAGCTGAATGTCCTAGTGTTACCGCTTGGAACCAGGGCTGCAGGTGCAAGTCCCAGAGTCTGAAAGCCAAGGATCCTGAGATCTAAAGTGCAAGAGCAGCAGCAGAAGATGATCCTGGTGCAGAAGGGAGACAGAGAGAGACTGAGAGAGTGTTCCTCCCATACGGTCCCCATTTGTTCAATGGAACACTCATATGTGGGACAGCTCTTGTCCCTCTACCCACAATCTACCTGCCAGTTCTTTCTAAATCCAGGCTCACACCCACGCCCCGAGCATGCTTTAGACTCCTCTGTGCATCTGTTGATCCAGGCAAGTTGACACTCAATATGAATGCTAACAGTTCAGAGAACACAGCATGACACCCTACCAGATGTCCTTGAACCGATTATTTGTTTTAATTCTGTAGTCAAACAGCTTTTTCTTCCTGTCTAGCCACGTAAGCCATGGCTCCTTTGGCTTAACTTTGTGTTATACCAGGCACATTGATCCCTGCCTTCCTTCCTCTGAAGGTATTTTATTATTATTATTATTATTATTGATTATATTGGTAAAGCAAATTTATAGAAAGAAGGAAAGATAGAAAGATCTTCCATCTGCTGGTTCACCCCCTAAATGGCCACAACAGTCAACAGCCAATCCAAAGCCAGGAGCCAAGAGATTCTTCTGGGTCCCCCACATAGGAGCAGGATCCTTGCGTTTGAACCATCTTCGCCTGCATTTGCAGGCTACAAACAGGGAGCTGGATTAGAAGTGGAGGAGCCGGGCCCAGCGCGGTGGCACAAGTGGTTAAGGTCCTCACCTTGCACGCCCGGGATCCCATGTGGGCGCCGGTTCTATCCCGGCGGCCCCGCTTCCCTTCCACCTCCCTGCTTGTGGCCCAGGAAGGCAGTCGAGGATGGCCCAAAGCTTTGGGACCCTGCACCCGCGTGGGAGACCCGAAAGAGTCTCCTGGCTTTGGATCGGCATAGCATCGGCCCTTGCGCTCACTTGGGGAGTGATTCATTGGACGGAAGATCTTCCTCTCTGTCTCTGCTCTCTGTATATCCGCCTTTCCAATTAAAAAAAAAAAAAAAAAAAAAAGTGGAGGAGCCAGGACAGAACAGAAACTTGCACCCATATACAATCCTAGCAATTGCAAAAGGAGGATTATCCAATCGAATCATCACATCTGACCCTATGTATTTTCTGTAGAAAAGCCCTTTTTTCTCCAACATCTCTCTGTTCAGAGTAATTTAACTGTTACAAACAAGGTTATGGTTGGCAAAGAATACTATTTGCTGATGCAATTGCTCCACATGTAGCCACAGAGGTGCACATGGCTGGTAGATAAGGAAAGATGTATTTAGAACATCCATTCAAAGGCAGCCCAGTTCTTACTATTGTCAGGCCTCACTGGTTATAAACAATGTGTATAAAGAGGTGGGAGGAATGCAGCCTTCCGGCCATATGAGAACAGCAGAATAATTGATAAAACCCTGCCAACATGGGAGTTGACATTTGATAAACCTGTAGCTGGCCAATGTTTAAGTTAACAATTTCGCATGGCCCAGGAATGGTGTAATAAATATCCAATTGGATATTTAATAAAATTGTAGATTTCCATATATTATATGTCCATATATTATGTGTCCATTAAAATATGCATGTTTTCATGAATTCTCCTATTATTAAATATCGTGTTTAATGTGAAAATTAGCTCATGAAGATATTCAATTTAAAAATTAGCTTACATTGGTGTAAAAAGTTTGATATTGATGCATGTGTGGAAGGATTCAAAAAGTTCCTGAAATATATCCATTATAAAAAAAAAGTAGGCAAACAGCTTTTTAAAAACTTTCTTTGCACAATAGAACATTGTGAATTCCATCTTCCCTGAGCATGTTGAAGCAGCCTCATAAGGACTCTTATCACACAGTTTCTGATACTCAAGGAGTCAGCCAGAGGAGTTTGATATGAGAGGGGTCTGGGGAGAATCTGGAAACAGTGGAGTTCAGTGAAGGCACAGCACACTGGAGTGTGTCTTATGTCTCCTGAGCCTGCAGGATGCACACTTCAGATTTAAGAAGCACAGTCACTGCCGAGTGGATAGGGCATGAGTGATGAAGAGAGATCCAGAGAACACGACTCCCTGTCAGTTGGCTGTTCCGTGGGACCATGTTAAATGCTGGAAACATTGATTGTATGTGAGTGAACTTGACATGTTCTCACTGGGTTTTTGTTTATAGCCCTTGCCTATGTGTCCACCAAAGTAGTCTTTTTGTTTTTACTTGTTGAACTCCTTTTTAGTAGATCATTAATATAATCGTAACATTGTTATAATCTCTGAATGTATCACAAATTTAACCTATGTCTGTTGGCTATTTTCATTATCAGCCCAAGACAAAACACACAATGAAAAAGGGATAATATAATCACACACTAAAATCAATGTGTGAGAATCAGCTTGAAAGCTAATTCTAAAATATTTACACCAAGCTCAAGACTCAAAAAAAAAAAAAAAAAAACCCAGGATATTCATGAGGAAAGCAAAACCGGAGGACTTGTAATTTCCATGTCCAATTCTTAGGTGCAGAGCTAGGGTAATGTTTAGGACACCAACAGCCTTTAGGAGACAGGTGGATTTCTGGTCTCAGCTCTGCTCCTGAATCCATCTTCCTGCTGAGGCACATTCTGAGAGGCAGTAGGAGCTTGCACAAGTAGTTGGATGTTGGCTAACACAGAGGACCCGGGCTGAGACCGAGGCTGCTTGCTGCTACCTGTTCCAGATCTGGCTGCTATGAGCACTTAGAAAATCTCACAATCTCCCTTCCACAGATAAGATTTAGGAGAAAAATATCTTGCTTATAAAAACAGCTTGTAGGCTGGACTCAACCTATAACCCACGGTTTGCTGATCTCTAATGTGTAATGGGATATTTGACAACAATACAGAAAGCTACTGCTACACATAAAAACAGAATGAGGTTTTATATGTTGGTAATATTTTATTCTGTTTTCATTGATATTTAAAGTGGTATTTATATTATAAAAACTTGCTGATGTATATAGTCATTTTATGCACTTTTGCACATTTGTACTTACTTAACAGCTTTAAAAAATGCTTAAGTTATGGTTTTCAATTCCCTTCCTCCCCCTCTACCCAGAGTACACAGCTTTGATGGGGAGTGTTAGTTTTGCTTTTAATTATACAACTTGGCTATTCTTAAATGTAAATCAGCAAATCAACTGAGGCCACAAACCAGCATTCTGAATTCTCTATCCAAAAATAGAGTTAAGCAGAGAGCCTGTCCTCTTAGCAAAGCAGAGAGGAAAATCATCTTTTTCTAAGAGTGAGGAGAGGAAAACTTGGCTCCATGTCCTGAAAGCGGTACAGGCTCTTTCTGTCTGTGAAAAAGTGGTTAAAGTCACAGTGGCCACTACATGGGCTTTGCTTCATGCCAATCTGCACAACTCCAATGCTGGAATCTGCCAGAAGGGGTGATGATCATACCTCTCCCAAGCCTAGTCTCCAGGACCAGCAGGTGCATTTTCTGTGAGAGCAGGCGCAGGACAGCTGACCCTGCTGAGTGTTCTCTGATGCTCGTCTGTGGGAGAATCTGTGTGGGAGCACCTTTGGGGAGTAGCCTCAGGATGGCAAGGTGCTGTGGGAATAGGAAGGTAGAGAATACTGGCTGCCCAGGGAAGGGAGGACATGCTTGCTCTTCCAGATGAAGCTGGGATACAGAAAACAGTCAAGGAAGTAGACACTCAGGAACTTGACCCAACAGACACAGAAATAGACATGAAGCATAAGGTTTTGTTTTGTTTTATTTTAAGCATTTGCATCTAAAGAGTCCAGCCTCAACACTGTGGCAAAGCATGTTACCCAGCCAACTACAATACCAGCATCGCATATGGACAGCAGTTCCAGTCCCAGTCACTCAATTTCCCATCCAGCTCACTGCTAGTGCAGTTGGGAGAGCAGCAGAGGATGGCCCAATTGCTTCGGTTATTGACTTCTGCAATATTTGCTCCGTATTTACCAACATTTGACTGAGTCTATATGTCCTGCCCTAATCTGCAGAATCCTGAGGGCCCCAGGGTCCCAGGAAGTCATTTCATTCTTTTATGTCAAGCTCTTATTTTAGTGAGAAAGAAATGAACATGAAAATTTCTGGATGCAAGTTCACTGCTGCTTTCCAGGTACATTCCAGACCACCACCACTTCCTTTAAACCCCTATGGCTTTGTTATTGTTCCACAGGCCAGATGCCATTGTAGAAACAACTTCCTATCCTCACTTCCCCACTTAGGGCTTAGTTCAAGCATTAAGACAAACAAACAAACAAAAACTAATAATGGGAAATAACTCCCCCATGTTCATTAGTGTTTCTTGAGACTATTTTCATTATTTAAAAAAAAAAAGAAATGCACAGTCCTCCAAAGAAGAAATACAAATGTACACACGCACACATGCAGACATGCATATACACACATACACACTCGCATACACATTCACAGAGACATATGTACACATGCACACATACTCATGCACATACATACTCATGCACACATACATGCACTAATATGCACACGTACACACATACACATATGCACACGTACACACATAAAATACAAGGGTGTATTTCCTCATCTCTGTCAGAACAGGTATTATCCGAAAAGCAAAAGGAACAAATGATGGCAATGCTGTGGAGAGAGGGGAAGATTCATACACTGCTGGTGCGAATGTAAATGAACAGAGACCTTGTGGGAAACGCTACGGAGGTTTCATCAAAAACGGACTTGCCATTCTGATCCACATTACGTGGTATAGACTTGAAATAGATGAACGCGCTGTAGCAAAGAAATACCTGCACCACCACATTCACAATAGCCAAAATATAGTCAACCAATGTACACACCAGTTCATTAAAGCCTTAGAGAAAATGTGGTAGGGCCAGTGCTGTGAAGCCACTGTCTGTGGCACCAGCGTCACATACGTTAACCTTTCACACTCAGCTGCTCCATTTTTGATCCAGTCCCTCGCTAAAGAACCGGGAAAACAGCAGAATACAGCCAAAGTCCCTTCTCTGTCTCTCCTCCTCTCTGTACATCTGCCTTTCCAATAAATAAGTAAATAAACAAACAAATAAATAAATCTTTAAAAAAGAAAAAAAATGTATGCAAGTATGCAAATTGTGTGAGTGGAAGTTCTTTTTATATTTTTTTAAAGATTTATTTATTTTGTTGTTGTCTGCAATTTTTGTCTTTTTTTTAATTAATTCTATTGCATTATGTGACACAGTTTTATAGGCACTGGGATTCTCCCAACCCCTCCCCAAACCCTCTCCCCACGGTGGATTCCTTCACCTTGTTGCATTACCACTGTTCAAGTTCAGTTGAGATTCTTTCATTGCAAGCATATACCAAGCATAGGGTCCAGCATCTTACTGTGCAGATAAGTTCAATGGCTTGTTGGGCAGACCATCTCTGGTCTGAAGGTATAGCGGGCAGGGTATCATCCAGATCAATTAAAAGCCCCAACATAATATCAGCAACAATTTATAATGTTATGGAATTAACTGACATAGTATTGAGTAACCAATATGTTAAAAGAAAAAAAAGTGCAAGTTCTTAACTATATCCTGTGACTACTTCATTGACATTTTAATTTTAGTGTATATACAACCAGTTTCTATATACTTTAAAAAGGTTATAGATTATGATTCAGCTATCTCGTGTCTATTTTCATTATACTATTTAGCATTTTGTAGCGTTGAAGCATAATTTTGCTGAACCTGGCTGTTTTCCTCGTAGTCTAGACTAGCTTATAACTCTAACAAGATATATGTCAACAGTTTAGGTGCAAAACAGTTTTAGGAGGGGTATGCAGTGAAATCTTCAGTACCCTAGTGAGGAGTAACTAATTTTTTTTTCAAGATTTTAAAAAAACTTTATTCCACATATTCTTTTTCTTTCTTTTTTTTTTAATCTGCTTTCTTCAGAAGCTGAGGACCAGAGTTCAAGGCTGGGAGCATGATTTCAGCATTGCTGGTGGGCACTGCTAGCGTACACTCTGAGTAACTAATCTTTGTGTCCCACCTAGTACAGTATCAGTGAATCCACGCTATTTCCTGTCTGATTCTAAGCTTTCCTCATTATTCTCTAGCTATTCTAGATTTTTTGTTGTAAAGATTTATTTATTTTTGTCACAAAGGGAGATATACAGAGAGGAAGAGAGACAGAGAGGAAAATCTTCCATCCAATGATTCACTCCCAACGTGTGCGCAACGGCCGGTGCTTTGCCGATCCGGAGCCAGGAGCCAGGATCCAGGAACTTCCTCCGGGTCTCTCATGCGGGTGCAGGGTCCCAAGGCTTTGGGCCATCCTTAACTGCTTTCCCAGGTTACAAGCAGGAAGCTGAATAGGAAGTGCAGGTGGCGGTATTAGAACTGGTGCCCATATAGGATCCAGGTGCGTTCAAGGCGAGGAGGTTAGTCGTTAGGCCACACTACTGAGTCCTCTTTTTGATTATCTGAAGGAAAGTGCTATCAATTTGTATTTTTATCTCTAAAGTGCATTTCTGTTACAAATAATCAAGAATAGCAGTGCTAACTATGCTCACATACACATATATTGTGTATATATGTGAGTGTATTTAATTTTATTTTGTAAGACATACATTTTATGTATTTTTAAACCTATAAACCATAGCAAAAATGGACAGATAGGTAGTTAAGTAAAGCATAGACATGTGTCAAAAGATTTTCTATGAACATTAACAGACATCCTCAACTTGGTTTCCATCTCAAACTTGCCAGCAACTAAGATATTAGCACATTAGTGTTCTATTCGAACAGTCAGTGCTTAACAAGTAACTCCGTTGTAACACAGCTGAAGGAGAACTCCTCACTAATAGCCTGGGAAACGCAGTAGAAGATGGCCCAAATGCATTGTCCCTTGCCACTCACCCACAAGAACTGGATGGAGCTGCTGGCACCTCTCTTCATTCAGACCTGTCAAGTCCCGACTGTTGGGGTCATCTTGGGAGTGAACAAGCAAATGCAAATTTTTTCTACCTCTCCTCTTTCTGTAACTCTGACTTCTAAATCAAATCATTAAATCTTCGCACAGACTCTCTCTCTCTCTCTCTCTCTCTCTCTCTCACACACACACACACACACACACATGCACACACACACACACAGAGTTTCATCATGTTCTATTATCGTAAATAAAACTTGAGATGTGTGGGGCTAGTGTTGTGCCACAGCGAGTTAATCAGCTGCCTGCAATGTTGGTAGTCATACTAGAGCAACAGTTGAAGTCCTGGTTAACCAATTTCCAATCCTTGGCTGTTGTGGACATTTGTGGGGTCAAACAGTGGGTAGAAAATCTTGTTGTGTCTCTCTTTCCCTCTGACTTTGTCACTTTGTCTTTCAAATAAACAAATTTAGTTGCCTGAGTGAAGCCAGAAAACCTCAATGTGTGGCGTGAGGAAGAAGTGATCTCAATCTCCATACTGAAAAATGATCTCATTATTACATTTAGAAATCGCTGCCATGCATTGTGCTACAAATTTCAATTCCACAGATGACAGTGAACAGACCCTGTTATCATGGATGTAGTGTATATTACACTAGAATCCATTTTCTAGTTTACTTGGATCCCACCATTGGAGGAAGCGGGCTTGGGATCCCAGATGGGAAGGGCTGTGACTTGCAAAGAGAGCAGCTAACCTGCAGATCCCAGAGCATCACTCCTGCCTGTATGTTGTCTCTTTGGTATTTACCAGCCTCCTTTCATCCAGTGTTGTACAAGTGGGTTTCAAAGACATTAAAGGGAAATGGAATTTTTAAAAAATGCATGATTTTGCTGCCAGATACTTTTAAATCCCTGCAGACAAGCAATCTTCCAAAAATTGAAGAAAATTGCCACAAAAAGTATGGGTAGATTCTAAAATTTATCTAAGCTCATGTCCCTAGTGTTGTGTATAATTTTAACAGTTACCCAAATTTTAACAGCTACCCTTTTAGCATTTATTTTTTTCAGCTTAAGCAGACTGATGAGTTTCTGGTAATGCTTTCCATTTAATTCTGTGGAACCTTACTTAGGCTAGCATTGTGGCACAGCAGACTAACCTGCCCATTTATGAAGCTGAGTCAATTTGAGCGCTGATTCTGGTACTTTCTGTCGAGCTTCCTGCTAATGAACTTGGGAGAACAGCAGAAGATGGCCCAGGTGTCAGGTCACTGTTGCTCTCCTGGGAGATACTGGAGTTCCTGCCTGTCAACTTTAATTTGGCTTGTACCTGGCTGTGGCAGCCATTGGGAAATTAAACCGAGGATGGAAGATCTCTCTTTAATTTTACCTTTCAAGAAGCAAGCAAAAAAGCACCCTATTTCACAAAAACACTTTAGGCTTTTCTGTGTATAGGATTGCATAAAAATGTTTAAATTATGAAAATGCAGAAATAGCAAGGATTGATTAGCATATAAACACTTGCCATCTTGCTTTACATTGGCGTCAACTCATGAGGACTTCATACCACTTCTGAAGTCTGAACGTTAATTAATTTTTTGAAGATTTATTTATTTTTATATATCCCATGTTATATATATATATATATATATATATATATATATATATATATCCTGTTGTCCATATGGGATACTGGCGTGTTTGAGGTAAGGATTTTAGCCACTATGTCATGGCTCCGGGCCCTGAACTTTAATTTTTAAAGACTTATGTATTTGTATTGCAAAGTCAGACATATATACAGAGAAGGAGAGACAGAGAGGAAGATACTCCATCCAATGACTCCCCAAGTGACCACATGGCCAGAGCTGAGCTGATCCACAGCCAGAAGCCAGGACCTCTGCTGGGTCTCCCACACATGTGCAGGGTCCCAAGGTTTTGAGCCATCCTCCACTGCTTTCCTAGGCCACAAGCAGGGAGCTGGATGGGAAGTGGGGCTGCAGGGATTAGAACTAGTGCTCATATGGGAACCCAGCATGTGTGAGGGGAGGACTTTCATCACTAGGCCATGGCACCTGGTCCAGTTTGAATTTAAGCTAAAGTGTCCATTTTTCCAGTAAAATCAAACACAAGATGCCACTTTTAATGACCAAATCCATTGTAAGGGCATGAAAGATGAGGGTCTTGTTTTCTGCTAATACTCTTTTGTTTCATTACAATTCATTTTATGACACTGTTTCATAGGCTCTCAGGTTCCCACTCCTCCTAGTACTCTTTAGCACTCACAGATGTACTTACATTTACTCATATTTCTCCAGAATTAGAGCACATGGGTTTGAAAGGTTCCTCTGCAGAGGAGAAATGCATTCTGCAGAAGTAGTTTCCTACAACTGTTTATTATGAAAAGGGTATTTAAAATACACACGCACATACACACACTGCCTCAATTACTTCACCCTGTAATTATCTTTTCAAATAGTTGCTTGTGTATTTTCTCACATTAAAATGGATAGTAAGAGTGTGATGACTTGCACTGATTGAGTTTTCTTAGAACTGAACTCCCCAACAGTATCCGCGATGGGAGTTGGTTGCTGTTTTACGGTTCTGCCTAGTGAATCACACGCTGCCAGAATCACCTGCTTTTATGCCTGGTTCTTTAACATTCAAATCACCTAGATGAAAAGATTGGCAGAAAATGGTAGCGGGAACCAGTCCTGTGCTTTTTTGTGTGTGTATGTTTCTACCACATGTTAACAAAACAGATGTAAGCATGACTGGCAAGAAAATATTTGAAACATACAGCCCTTCTCTCGGGGTGAACAGGACCAGTCCATCCACAAGTCTTCACATTCCCCACATTCTGACTAGCAAGACTCCTACTATCTTCTAAAGTGAGTCTCTCATTTCTGATACCAGCATCCTTCCTTGTATTTCTGATTATTATCTACTTTCCACTCTCACCCTTCCTCTCCGCAACCACTGGAACTCGTCTGTCCAGCTAGAATGATTGTACTCTCGCATGTCCCTTCCATGCTTCAAAATATTTGTGAAATGCAGAGGGCAAAGAGCTGTTTTCCTTACAAGGGCCATTTGGAAGTTAGTACTTCATTTGCAGACTACACGGAATAATCAAATTAAAAAAATAGCCTGTGATAGATTGGATGAATTTCAGGCCCCACCTGTGGATGCTTTGGCAGAATTAAACCAAATGATTTTGTAGGTCTTACAGAGCCTGTCTTATTTTTATGCCTCTCAAAGTATCCAGTATTTAATTAGCAAATACTTGCTTGATGCACACTCAGGTGTACACACTTTGAGAAGTGTTCAGGAATGTGGCATGCATGTACAAATTAATACATGACATCTAATAATTCATGCAGAGGCAGTCACTGCAGAACAGTGCCACATCTGTGACTGCTTGCTTAACAATTGCATTTGAGGTCCAGTGCTCCTGCGCCTGTATCACCATAAGCATCAAAGGTAACTTATGCCATCATATTAATACTACATAAGAACTGGCCTCAAGGTGCCAAAGTTGTGGCACAGTAGGATCAACTACCACTTGCAATATTGACAACACACATAAGAGCCCTCCTTTGTATTCCAATTGCTTGTCTTCTGCTCCAGTTCCCTCCAAAGATGCCTAGGAAAGCAAAATATAATATTACAAAAACATGGGCACCTGCCATCCACATTTGTGACTCAACTGCAGCTCCTGGTTTTGGCCTGTGCCAGCCTCGTAACCAATTTGGGCAAGAACCAGAGGATGGAAGTTTTATTTTATTTTCTATCTCTTTTCCTCTGTCTTCGTCACCCTATTTAAACATAAGTAAATAAAAAACAAAAAGGCCTCCAGCTGAACTATATAGCCAAACGTGTAGTCAAACCCTTACACCGTCTCTTTGATCTTCACTATTGCCTTTTTGGGCCCTCGTTCTATCCTTAGACTTAATGTAAACGCTTTTCCTTTTTGGCAATGATGCTTTCGACTTCCTTGTAGCTCTCTCAGCTACCAAATATCTTTTCCCATGCACTTCATGATTGAATGAATTCAACTTCCTTTAAAAATAAATGTCTTTCTTCCCATGTTCCATGGTTTGTCCGGTAACATTATTTTTGCCATTACCATGTGAAACTAAACAGCATTGCTTCCCCCTCACCCCATACACATGTAGGAAACCTCCGTTCTGTCAGCCTGCACCGTGTCTCCTGTTTTAGGCATAGCACTGCTGTCTCAGGTTTGTAAGCACGATACAACAGTGTGTAAGGGAATCTTGCGCAGAGGCTGTGAATAGTTTAGGTGATGATAGAGTGCGAAAATTCCCTGATACATCATTGTACCTTATCAAAGAAACAAACACACCTTCAGGTAAAGATTGAGTAACTGAATGAAAGATAGAACTGTCTGTGCTCTTCATTTTCATTTCTATAAAATCAAGATACATATGCGTTTACAATGATGTCTATGTAATATATTCTGCAATGCTACTACATACAATCATCAATAATTCAGTAATAGTATCTATTCTACTTCCACCCCTAGCCAAAACTTGCCTACAGGTTTACATTTGATTACTCTCAACATGGTATCACTCTTTCCATAGGGAACACGCAAGTTGATTCAATTGTGGTGTGTACTCTGTCTTAATTTTCTGGCACTCAGGATTATACAATCATATTAAAGCTGTTGGGCAGCAATTGGTCAGATATTTTATAAGTCAGTACATTTAATGAAGATTTCACTTACATGTGCACACACACAACAAATTTTCCCTTACAAAGACATCACAGCTGTCACATAGACGTGGAGATGGCACTATGCTTGACTAAATAGGACTGCATGAGACCAGAATCTACCCATCCAAAAATATGACTTTTGGCATAACAGTGATTCAGGGCTCATATTTGAAGAAACAGTAGGCACAGGAGAATTTATGAAAATGCAGTAGCCATGTTATTTCATAAAGCACTTCATGTTTGTAAGGTGTCTCTGTCTCTGTTCCAAAAGAGAAGAGCAGCTGCCACATCAGAAACTCTCATCAATTACTAAGTCTCTTTGAACGACCTTACCCCGCTTTGTTCCGCTCTCCTTGATTACATTTCCATCATTGTGCCAACTCCCCATCTTCTTCTTCCTCCATTTGTCAGTGTTTAAGCCACCAACAGGTCACTTCTAGATTAACTCATATTAGGCCCTGTGCGGTGGCGCAAGTGGTAAAAGGTCCTCGCCTTGCACGCCCGGGATCCCATATGGGCGCCGATTCTAATCCCGGCAGCCCCGCTTCCCTTCCAGCTCCCTGCCTGTGGCCTGGGAAAGCAGTCGAGGATGGCCCAAAGCTTTGGGAACCTGCACCCGCGTGGGAGACCCGGAAGAGACTCCTGGCTTCGGATCGGCATAGTATCGGCCCGTTGCGCTCACTTGGGGAGTGATTCATCGGACGGAAGATCTTCCTCTCTGTCTCTCCTCTCTGTATATCCGCCTTTCCAAAGAAAAAATAATAAAAATAAATCTTTAGATTAACTCATATTTCCCTGGTTATCTCTCATGTGTATAAAGGTAGCTTAAAAAAATGGAAAATTATACAAAACATCTTGAAGTTCTGTAATAGCTTCTTTTAAGGAACACTTTTTATGAACTTTCTAGACACTTTCTGTATGCATGGATGTCAATTCACACAAGGGCCAGCATGGTGGCTGGACAGCCTAATCTTCTGCCTGTAGTATCAGCATCCCCTATGAATGCTGACTTACATAACTTGAAATATATATGTCTTTGTCCATTTTTTGTGCTTTTTAACAAATTGCAACCTGGGTAATTCAGGAAGAAAAGAACTGTGTTTCTCATGATGTTGTAGGTAAAACGTCAAAGAAGGCACCACCATTGTCATCTGGGCAGGGCTTTCTAGTCATTTTCTATATGGAGGGTGGTAGAGGGGAGATGAAGGAGAGGACTGGCAGAGAGTTTCCAAAGGCACAAGCCCTTGCACAGGCACAGAGCAGATCCCATGTACCCTAGAGCTGTAGAATCTGGTCTCAAAATGGAGTAAACATGGCTCAATGCTAACTGCAGTACATTCTGTTTTTGTAGCTTCTGCTTTGCTTGCTTGGCTATGAAACTGCAAGCTCCTAGGCTGAACCACCTGATTGATGTTTAGCACAGATAGTTCTCAGTTCCCAGGAATCAAGGTCGAAGTTTGGTTATCTCACTGGTGTCTGTAAGTCCTGAATCTGGTTATTTTAACTTCTGGACTGGAGAAGAGCTAGACACAGACTGTCCAGGCAGAGCAAGCCATTATAAACTGCCCTGTATAGAAATTCAACATGCTGTTCAGGAATGCACTCTGGAAGGGGTGGCAGTGCCGGTTAATGCGTGGCCTTAACTCTCATTTTGATAAAACCTTGTTGTGACTGTTACTGGCGTATGTTGCATTCTGTTACAGTGGTCGAGTGGATACAACAGACCCTTCCCTTTAGGCCCATCCTCCCAGTAGTTTTGCACCGAGGTTTAAATGTGCAATATATAAACTTGGGATGACACATTCAACCCATAACATAATTATGAACAGTGGCTCAAATATCAGCCCTGAAGAACCCTCACCATTTTGGACTCAACATTCTTTTGATTATCTGCTTCCCCTGGGTCTAGGTTTCTTTCCTGTGGATCACTTTTATAAGCTTTGTGCCCCTTGGATTCAAATTTTGTTGTCTACCAATCTGCTGTAACCCCACAACTCTGTTGTCCCACCAATCGACTGTAACTTATTAACCCTGATTCCAGCAATCCACCGTAACTTTAATGCACCATGCTTGATGGTGTTATCCACCAATGCACTGCAGCCCTTCTCCCCAGTAAGTACTTGCCATGACATCCACCAATGCCCCAGGCCCTGACAGTCCTGTCCACCAATCCCTTGTGTCCCACCCATCACATGATTACATCTCTCTCTCTCTCTCTCTCTGCCTCCCTCTCTCCTTCCCTTGGAGCCCTTTGGGTCAATATGGCAGCAGACCTCGTGTCCTCTTTCCCTCTGCCTTCTCTCTCCTTCCAAGGCCGTCTTCCTCTTTATGCTTCCTCTCCCTTTGGGGAGGCTGCCTGTCCCACTGGACTGAAGACCTGTGTGACTTGCTGTCTTTGGTATATTGGGTTGATGGTAAAACTTCCCAACAAGCATCCACACAAAGATAATGAAATATCATTTTATATTATTAAATAAACCTCTGGCAGTATAAATTATCTAGAATAATCTGGACTTGCGTGAGAGTGTGCACATTACTAAAAAGCTGCCCATTCAACATTTCATCATGGGCCCTGCGCAGTGGCGCAAGTGGTTAAGTCCTCGCCTTGCACGCCCCAGGATCCCATATGGGCACCGGTTCTAATCCTGGCAGCCCCGCTTCCCTTCCAGCTCCCTGCCTGTGGCCCGGGAAGGCAGTCAAGGACAGCCCAAAGCTTTGGGACCCGCGTGGGAGACCCGGAAGAGGCTCCTGGCTTCGGACCGGCATAGTATCGGCCGTTGCGGCTCACTTGGGGAGTGAATCATCGGACGGAAGATCTTCCTCTCTGTATCTCCTCTCTGTATATCCGCCTTTCCAATAAAAAATAATAAAAATAAATCTTAAAAAAATAAAAAAAACATTTCATCATTATCAAATGTTAGTATTCATGTTTCAATTTGTGTTTAGTGGGGGGGTTGGACAATGGAAATATTTTATGTGTATGTGTAAAATGAATGAAATTTGGAGAAGATTTTCTTAAATTTTTTTTAGATATTTATGTCTATGTGTCTTTATGAGTTATGAATAAATCCTTGAATTGCATGAAGATTGGAGGTACTTTGCCTTTAATAAAGCATTCAAATAATCATGTGCTTATATCAGTCCAAGTATGGTTTAAAGCAATGCTCAAGGGCTATTATTCTACCAGAATAAAGCACCAGGCTTGAGGGTGCCAGCTCCCATTCCCAGCTTACCAGGATGCCAGCTTCTGTCTCATGCTTTCCAATATGTACAATCGAGGATTAAACAGTGTAGGCCAGATTATTTGCAATTAGTTGTTCTTCTGCATGCTTTCTTGTTGCCTCATTCCCCAGTCTTCTGGATGATAATTTAAATATATTCTCCCTCAACACTTGTCAGACACCCAAAAGGCTAGGAATGCACTTTGCAAATTCCGTGATGAATGAAAACATGTATAAATAATTTACAGTCAATAGCTCCATTCATGTGTTACAATGAATTCACAGAAGATAGGATCTATTGGCTGTAAAATGTCCCCAACTGTAAGCACCTTCTGAAACTCCCTCTGCTCTCAGTAGTGGGCAATCACTTTCTGAAGAAATCTGAGGTTCAGTCTTGCCTGCATCTCACCTTCTACCTGTTAGAGTCCAATTACACTCCTGCTGCTTATCCAAACAAGGTTTAATTACAGGCCTGCAGCAAGTGAGCCTTAATGGATGAAGCAGATACTTTTTTTCAGAATAATGCATTTATCTCAAGTTACCCTGCCCCTGCCCTTTGAATAATTAAGTCTGACATAAGGGAAACTCAATTCTCCCTTAAAATGGTCTTCATTTTGTCTTGGGAGCTGCTGGAACCTGTGTTTTGCTGCCTTCTAAGAGTTCTGTGCTCTAGGAACTCATACTGGGGACTGTTGGAGCAGTCCTGAGATTGCACAAGTTTTGGTCACAAGGGTGGGTGTGGAGGGAGGAGAGAAAGGCCACAGGCTAGTGTGTTGTGCCTGTGGGTCATGCACAGGGTCTCACGTGTGCACTTGTATCCCAGAGTAGTGGAGAGGTAAAGTCCCAGACCTGCACCATGCCAGAAAACTGAGTCTGAGAATCTATCTATGCTATTGGGTCTCTGACAGGTAGACAGAGCTCCAAGCCAGCACGCCACCCAGCCGAAGACTGGGCTTGGGAACAATGAGCTCTGGAACCCATGCACTCTCAGGTGCAGAGGCTATAGATTGCTCAGGGAAGGGGCCATTGGAATGTAAGGGAGGGAGGACCACTGAGGGAGTATATTGTAAGCAAAGAATGACTCCTGGATGCTAACAAGAGGACTGAGATTGAGCAGTTTGGAAAGTAGGTTTTTAAAGAGTTTTCAGGGACCTTCTAGGGTCACAGAATCCAACCAGGACTTGGGGACGGTTGCCTTCACCTTGACCAAAGTATAGATTGTCCCAGGTCAAGGTGGTGGGTGGCTTAAGATGACAGAGGTTTTATCATATGCACTGAAATATCATAGTGTGGACATTCAAATCCTATTTTCTCCCAGATCTATTTACTTATTTGAATGGGAGATAAAGAGAGAGAGATGACTAAAATTTACAGGGCTGGGACAGAGTGAAGACAGAAACCTGGAACTCCATCCTGTTTCTTACCTATTTTCTTGAGTAGCATATTGTCAATATCTGGGGCCATCTTTCACTACTTTGCCAGGCATGTTAGCAGATAGCTGGACAGAAGCAAAGAAGTCAAGGTGTGAACCACTACTTACCTAGGATTCTATTGTTTCAGAAAGCAGCTTAATGTCCTCTGCCAAAAAGTCAGTCCTAACTTTTAATGTACTAAAAGTGTACATTTTCACTGTGGAAAGGATTAATCTGAGGTACGGGGTGGCCAAGAGGAACCAGTGCAGCCTTAGGAGTTCCTCTACCTAAGAAATTTACACTATAATTTATTTCCACCCATTAGACATAGATTTCCAGACAGAATATTGAAAGATGAAGCTACAGAAAAACATAAGCCCAAACTGAGTACTAAAGTAAGAGATCATCCCTCAGTTGCACCAACAAGAATTTACTAAATGGCTATGCCATGCAAAAAAAGAAAAAAAAAGTATAAGGACATTAGGAATAAATCTTAGAAAAGGTTGGATGGCTACTGTCACTGAAAATGTTTAAATGCATACTTAACACACTGAAGACTCAATTACTTTAGCCCATGAAAGAAAGCAACATAAGTAGGATGATAAGCATACATAAGTCATCATGTGGGTAAGTAGGAAAACCAAACAAGATGCAGTGTTAAGTATCAGGAAAAAATGGCTGGCCCTCATGCAGAACTTAACAACAGGAAAGGGCCTTGAACTCCTGGGGGAAGTGAGGTGATACATTCTGTGTGAAGTACAGGCAGGAGGGGCACAGGCAGCGGGCAAGGCTGTCTGATTGCATAGCTGAGCTTCCACTAAGGCTCCTTGCCTCCTGTGTCAAGCTTTTTCATATGTAAAAGCCTTTGCCAACCATTGCTACAAAGAGTTGCTATGCATTCTACTAGTGCAGATTGTTATGAATTGCTTGTGGATTTTTTGCTTTGTTTTTTCTTTTACAAGTTTGAGGCTATGCAGGTATCAGCAGAATCCAATTTGTCTGAATAACCAGTTCACCATATGATAAGAAACATAATTGAGGTGGGAGAGCTCATTGCCACACTTTTCTTGGAAAGGCAAAGAGAAGAAATGAAGTTCAATCTATATTAGCAAGACTTTCACCGCCATAATATGATAACTGAGAAAATTTAATGCTGTTTTTTATATTTATTACTACTTTTTATGCAGAATAAGACAGAAATTGAGAAACAGGAGAGGGATTTTCCATCTCCTGGTTTACTCCCCAAATGGCTGTAATGGCTGGAGATAGGTTATCCAAAGCCAAGAATGAGGAACTTCATTTGGGTCTTGCAGTATAGATGCAAGCATTTGGGCCAGCCCTTACAACCAGTAGGGGAAAGCATCCTAGAAACACTACCAGGGATCTGATATGAAGGGAAGCCCAGGACATCATCTGATGCCCGCATTAATTGCTAGTGCTATGGGTATCGGGCTCATTCACTATGGCAAAACATCAGACTCATAAATTTACTTTTTTGAATGTTTATTTTAAAGGCAGTGTGGCATAGAGGGAGGCAAGGAAGGAGAGAGAGAGAGAGAAAGAGAGAGGGAGAGAGAGAGAGAAAGAGAGAGATTGCTCCATATATTGATTCCCTTCCTCAAACAACCATAATAGCCAGATCAGGGTCAGGTTGAAGCCAGGAAATCCATCTTGATCTCTTACGTGGTTGATAGGGACCCAAACACTTGGGTCATCTTTCATTACCGTTCTAGGCACATTAGTAGGAAATGGGACTGGAATACGAGCAGCCAGGATATAAACCAGCACTCCAAAATGTTATATCGATATTCCAAGTGACAGATTAAGTTTCAGCACCATTAGGCAGCCCCGTAGTCCAAGTTTACAAAAGAAAAACGTCATGTTAGTTTGCAGTTTTGGGGAGGTCAAGTACAAGACAGGACAGAACTATTGGCTTGGCATATACTGAAATGCCACATGCCAATGGCCAAGCAGGTGCAGAAGACAGATCAGAATGAAAGAGAGAACTAAGAGAATGGCTTTGCCTGACACATCTGGATACAACTGAACACATGTGTAACCAAAGGACTTTCTGATAATTTTATTCCCTGGCTATCATGACTACATTGTTTTGCTCTCACAACAACTTATGAATTTGGGGTTTAAATGTTTACATGTGTTCAGGAATTGAATCAAATGCAAACTCCATGGCAACCCAGTGAGATACATGTACTGCTGGACTCTAATGAGATAGACTACAAGGTTACACATTTTGTTTACTTACAGAATTCAAACATCTGGTCCTTGGCATGGTAAATACATGGTGAGACAAAGAGAGATGCACAACATCTGGGAAGGACCACATGCCCACATTTGGCGAAGGAGTTGGGTATGTAAAGGTTTCCATAAAGGCTTGGTATATAAAGACAAGGGAAGTTAAGAAGTAGAAACGTGGGTGCTGGGGAGGGATGGCTGAGAGAAAAGCACATACCAGGGTCACCAAAAGAGGCTCTAGGCATCTCCTTTGCATGAAGGAAAACAGGCAGAGCATAGCTTGCAGTGCCAAGTGCAGAGAAGAGACAGTGAGCAGACAGTGCATTGAACAGGGTTTTCTTTCTTTCTTTCTTTCTTTCTTTCTTTCTTTCTTTCTTTCTTTCTTTCTTTCTTTCTTTCTTTCTTTCTTTCTTTTTTTTTTCTTTTTTTTTTTTTTGTTGCTTTCCCAAGGGGTCAGCAAAGTTGGAATGGCTGGGGCAGCTTGCTGGGTCTCTGGCACTGAGACATGACTGCTTAATTGCAAAGTGCTTTTCAAGGGTCCTTTCTGAAGGACAATTAGGAAATGCTGAGGATGATACTGTGCTATGATAAGAAATATATGTTCATTTTATCCCTAGGTCCTGGCACAGAGCTTTGAAAACCATCAGAAATTCCTGAGGGATGGAGATAAAGTACCTTTCATTACTCATAAACCCCTTTGTGCCACACTGAGATCTTTCTTTTCCCTAGTCAGTTATGGAATTTTCTGGGTATCTTCAGAACAAACTCTTCTCTGTTGTGGTTGGAGTGAACTCTAAAACACACTTGTACATAAATTACAGAATATTCTTTTCATTGCATCCTGTCAGATAAGACTCATTTTATATCTTGACTAGAGCTCTACATCCCCATTCATCTACTCTTACTGAATTGAGATTCAGAATTCCTGGTAAACTCATTCTATCCTATATTGCTGAACTGGAATCCCATCACCACCCCTCACTGGGCAAAATGCTTTTTCCAAAATGCCTTGATCTTGTTTCTATCTACGCTTGTACTTGATTTGTCTCCAGAGACCTTCACATTTGACTTGGAGGAACTGTTGCTGCCCTAGTGTTAAATGCTGTGTTAAGTCTCCTACATAACTGAATCTCCTCGGGTATTACATGAATGCTAATCACACATAAAGTTAGCAATGAGATTGAAAAATACTGTTTGAAAAATACTTGATTGTCCAGCTTAGAGGATGGCCATTCCATAATGTCAGAAATGTCAGCAATGGACTTCTGATCCTAGTAAAACTTCTCTAAGGCCTAACCTCAATATATTTGCATACCTGTCATAATTTGAAGCTAAAATACCCTGCCACATTGAAGTGGGAAAACATAAGCATACTGAGCATCATGCTCTTATTAAATGATGTGCTTTGCTTCGTGGAAATAATTACCCCTAGTTAATCAGCTTTCAGGTAAGATGACAACCGCATTGTTATTGGAAGGGTTTCATCAGATGTGGGTCACTTTCCTTGGTCCTTCCATAGAAGCCTGCATTGCTTTTTTTAAGTTACAGATAATAATCTTGACCTCTGATCTCCCCAGTTGAAAGTTCTTTATACTCCTCATTCTTCAGAGTTTTGGGGCAACTTTAGATAATGCTCAACGTCACATTTTGGACATCTGATTAAATTGTGCTCAGTGATTGCTACATGTTCCTAAATTCCAACTTGATGTGTTGAAAATACTGAGCTTATTTCTGGAGTGTAGTTGTTTTTCACGTTCCTACATATACACACTCACACAGTAAATCTTAGTATAATTTCCATTGTTGCTGAAGTCTGCTATTAATTGTGTTTCTTTGTTTCTAAAATTATCTAATGCAAAGTGGCTGGTAGAATCTTTCAAATGCAGACCAGAAATTGCTCAGCTTGTGGAATGTTGCAATACTACTATAGTCATAAAGACAGTAATTTATACTAAATCAAAATTCCAAATATTTATCTATCATTCCCAGTTTTATAACTAATTCTATTAAAAACAACATACACAGATTTCAGGGCCACAGCGTGACCCTGCAACATGTGGATGTAAGGTGCCCTGACTGAATCAGGGTCACCAGCATCTCCCTGTCTACAACATGACTTCATGTTTGAGGTCCTGGGGCAGTGCTGGACCCACTGGCTTATAAAATACATCACAAGTACTGCAAAATATAGACACCGTACTGTACTATATCATGCTGGGACCTTATCCCTTCCATTCAAGACTGACTTGGTATCCAAACTTCCTCTACCCACCCAACAAGCTTCTTCCCAGAGTCTAGTTAGCAGCATCATTTGCTCAGAATGAGAGTTAACTAGTGTACACACATGATGAAGAATATGTGGCCTTTGTCTCTCCATGTCTGGCTGATTTTGGTTAATGTCTTCTTGCTCGATCCTATTGTTGCAAGTGACAAAATGTCATTCTTTTTTTCCTATGACTAAATGCTAATAGTACTCAGATGTGTGTATACGCTGTTTTTGTTACCCATTCATTGTATTGGCTGATTCCATATCTAGGCTTGTACTATTCCTTGCATGGCAGTACTATTCCTTGATTGATAGAAATTGCAATAGCTCCTTCCACAGGCTGCACTGATATGTGTTCCCCTTTCTCCACAATGATCACTAGGTTTGTTATCTTCCTTTGCTTAATAGCCATTCTGCATAGGTGAGGTGAGATTTCACTGTGGTGTTGATTTGCATTTCTCAGAAGTCTAGTAATACTGAGCTCTATTTTAATATATGTGTTATTTGCTTTTATTGCCATTTTGGGAAACTCTCCATTTAAATTCTTTATCCATTTTTCCAGTGCATTGGTTGTTTACATTGTTTACATTGTTGACAAGGTGTTTTTTTTTTTTTTGAGTTCTTGTTACATTCTGGATACAAATAATTTGTAGGTAGCAGTTTTTAAATATGTCCTACCATCTCATCAGAATTTTTAAGACTATTTTTTTTCTTTGTTGCACAGAGATCCTAGAGGTTTTAATCCATTGCCTGATCTTACTGCCTACACTGTCCTCAGCTATTTTTGCTATTTCCTTTCAGTACTTTGATGGTTTCAGTCTAATATCCACCTTGTATTGATTTTATATGTAGTGGGAGTGAAGATATTATCTACCTACATATGTATATTCATTTTGGACAAGATAATTAATCATCCTGTATTCCTAAATCCACCAAACTTCATCATGGTTATAAAGTTTTCTATGTGTTGTTGAAATTGGCTTGCTAGTATTTTGCTAACAGTTTTTCAATTTTTCTTCATTAAGTCAATTGGTCTGTAGTTTTTATGGGGACGGTTATATCTTTGATTTCATTATCAGAATAATACCAATCTTTCATAAAGAGCTTTAGAGTGTTCCATTCTTAAGTTTCTTGAACAAGTTTGGAAAATATTGGGGTTATCATTTTGTTAAATTTCTCAAGAAATTCAATATTAAAGGCATTGGGTCCTGGACTTCACTATGATGGGAGAATAAAAAAAAAAAACTAACAATAATCATTGTTTCAATCTCCTTACTTGTGACTAGTCTAATTAAATTTTTCTGTATCTCCTTGGCTCAATCTTGATTAGTTGTGGCTATCCAGGAATTGATTCAACACCTAATGATTTTCCGATTTTTAAAATATATTTCTTCTTAGTAGCTTTGTATCACGCTTTGTAGTCCAGTGTTCCAGTTGTAATATTTACATTTTCCTTGATTGTTACAAGAATTAAAGCAGGTCTTTTTTTTTTTTAAAGATTTATTTTTATTATTTTTTTATTGGAAAGGCGGATATACAGAGAGGAGAGACAGAGAGGAAGATCTTCCATCCGATGATTCACTCCCCAAGTGAGCGCAACGGGCCAATACTATGCCGATCCGAAGCCAGGAGTCTCTTCCGGGTCTCCCACGCGGGTGCAGGTTCCCAAAGCTTTGGGCTGTCCTCGACTGCTTTCCCAGGCCACAGGCAGGGAGCTGGAAGGGAAGCGGGGCTGCCAGGATTAGAACCGGCGCCCATATGGGATCCCGAGCGTGCAAGGCGAGGACCTTTAACCACTTGCGCCACTGCGCTGGGCCCAAAGCAGGTCTTTTTTAAAGTGATGTTCACTTACTTACTTATTTGTTTTATTTTAAAACGACATATTAAGGAGATAAAGGAGATTGATTCCCACAATGACCACAGCAGCCATGTACATACCAGGCCATGCCAGGAACCAGGAATTCCATCTGGGTTTCCAGCAGTGGTAGAAGTTGCCCCAGCACATAGACTGAATTCTGCTGCTTTCTCAAGCAAATTATAGGGATCAGGTTAGGAAGTAAAGGAGATGGGACTGAAATGGGCACTCTGAGAAGTAACAGCACAGCCAGTTGGAGCACAGACATGGCTCTGAGAAGGTCACTTCTGGTAGTCTGCATGGGTCCTTCACCTGCTTGTTTCTGGACAGCTATATATCTCTTTTTAGACTGTAGAAGTTTCAACTATTATTTCGCCAAAAGGATTCTTCAAAAAAAAAAAAAACTGATTTTATTATTTTATGTTATAGTTCGGTAGGGTCTAGGATTCTCCTTTTCTCCTGCCGAAGTTCCCTGCCACTAATGATTTGCCCTATGTATTTGCACTAGTACGGTTGTTCATAAACAGTCCTATGTACTTCATTATGCTGTAAAAGTGTATCCTGTTATTGCAGGCCTTGGAAATGGCAGAGAATCCAGGATCTTATTGTCAAGATACATTCAACAGTTTCACTGAAAGTCCATATCTGATTTTTAGGTAGAGATGCACACTGCAACACATTTTCACATCTGGATAGGACAGTCTCTTTTGCACAGTTACTACACATTCCCATAAGGTCTTTTTCTATCACTTTTGCTTTGGATAGCACAACATCATGAGTATTTTATCATTTAGTGATATCACAGGTTTCATAGGTTTTCTTCATATACTTCTTACTATTTCTCATTTATTTTTGTCTGAATGTGTTATTTCAAAACTCTGGTCTACAAGATGAAAGGTTCTTCTTAACCTGTTCTCTATTACAACTTACTTTATTATTATTATTTTTAATTTTGTTCAAATTCAATTGCAAACTTTTGGATTTTGACTCTTTTTCTTTTCTTTTCTCTCTTTATCATGGACATTTCTGCTTTTATGATGAACATTTCTCACTCAACTCATTGATCCCATTCGCCGTATTTTGGGGCTTAGGCCTGTGTCAGATTCCAAGGATGAATTTAAAGCCCATGACTATGGGACTATCTGTAAGCTATGATGCGGGTCACTGAGTTTTCCATTTAGCAGCTTTTTCCCTGCAAAGTTGAAAAGTACCCTGTCCAGGAACCAGGGTGGGATTTGCACTGCCCTTTGTTTCATGTTCTGTGCTGCTTGCTGAATCTTTATTACAGAGAATTCTGTCATTTTTTTACCTGAAGTTTTATCTCACTCAAACTCCTAAAAGTGTAGGTCCTTTTTTGCTATTTCGGTCCTTCTTTGTGGCAGAAGGGAGTGCTAGGTCCCTCTTGACAACCACCATCCTCTGTCTCTCATTCTTCTACATTTTGAAAAATAATATCTTGTATCAAAAGAAATAATAGCCAAAGCATCATTAAGTATTAATATCTGGATGTGACCAAAGCTCTTACTACATTCTCTCAATGTAAAGATCCAATACTGATTTTCTCAATGTAAATATCCAAAATTGATGTAGCGTTGGAACTGCAGTGTGGACTTAAGTAACATAAATCAGAATCTAGAAACACACCACGAAGAATAGTCTTTCCTGGGTGAGGATTTCTAATGCATTATTGCATGTCATTTGGAGTCTCTACAATTTTGCAAAATAGGACCGTTGAATGGTGAGGCCTCCAATCAATTCCTAGGAGGATACTCTCATTTCACATGGGAAAGACCAATCTCCATTTGCTTGCTGGATGCCAAGCCTCTTGCTTTAACCATGCAGACATTACATGGTCATTGAAACTTTAAATTGTGTGCTTTCATTTTATTTTGACCTACCATACATTTATGAAGGTCATAAAACTTACCTTTTCAATGTAAGACATTTACTGGATATTAGTGTAATCACACAATGGCTCAACTCTTGATGCTGTATAATTCCAGAATACTTCCATCACCTAGCAACACTCATTTGCATGCCCCTACCCTGTGCCAGTCCCTAAAATCACTAACTTAGAGTTTCTAGAGATTTGCCTCTTATGGACATTTCAGGTAAACAATGCCATACTGTGACAGCCTAAAGGCATGTGTTCTCTTCTTGCATGTGCTGGAATCCCACGTGGGCACCAGTTCTTGTCTCTGCCGCCCAGATTCTCATCCAGCTCCTTGACTGGGGCCTAGGAAGGCAGTCAAGGATGGCCCAAAGCCTTAGAATCCTGCACCTGAGTAGGAGACCTAGAAGAGGCTCCTAGCTTCTGACTTTGGATAAGCTCAGATCTGGACATTGCAGCGGCTTGGCAAATGAGTCAAAAAAAGGACGATCTTCCTCTCTTTCTCCTCCTTTCTGTGTATCCAATTTTCCAATAAAAATAAAATAAAATAAAATGGGCCTGGTGTGATAGCCTAACAACTAAATGCCTTGCTTTGCAAAGGCAGGGATCCCATATGGGTAGCAGTTCTAATCCCATAGGCCGCACTTCCCATCCAGCTCCCTAGTTGTAATTGAGAATGGCCCAAAGACTCGGGACCCTGCACTCATGGGAAGACCCAGAAAAGGCTCCTGGCTTGTGGCTTCAGATCAGCTCATCTCCAGCTGTTGTGCTCACTTGGGGGATGAATCATCAGACAAAAGGTTTTCTTCTCTGTCCCTCCTCCTCTCTGTATATCTAACTTTCCAATAAAAGTAAGATGAATCATCTAAAAATATATATTTTTTAAAGAAATCCATATTGTATATAACATTTTGTGCCTGCTTTATTTCATTTGGCTAATGGTTTCAAGGCTTGCTATTGCATTAACTTGTTTAAGTTTTCATATCGAGTTACTATGGTCTAAGTACTTAAGCAAAAGAAATTGCTTCCTTTATTTAGGGGCCAAAAGTCTGAGCCCAAGACCATCTACCCTATCAGGCCTTCTGAGACTTGGGTCTTTATTACACATAACATCTATCTTTGATGTCATTACATGATCTTACCTTTGTATGAGGCTAATCTATTAGTACCTTACGTTGCTTTAGGGATCCCTCACATAATCCTATTATACCATATTATATCTTTAAAGACTCTATTTCCAAATACGCTATAAGGTATTGAGGTCAAAACTTTAACATAGATTCTAGGCTAACAATTTACCCCCTGATTTCCTATTTTTCCTATGCAAAGTATCTGCTCCTGTGCTAAAGACCCCCAAAGTCAACTTATTCCAGCACTGAGTCCAAAATCTCACGTAAGCATCATTTAAGGATGGGCAAGATTGGGACTTGAGACCTGATTCCATTGAGACTAAACTATGCTTTGACTGTAAAAAACAAAAATTTTTTAAAGAAATGTTTATTTTATTGGAAGCTCAGATATACAGAGAGGAGGAGAAACAGTGAGGAAGATCTTCCGTCTGATGATTCACTCCCCAAGTGAGCCGCAACGGCCAATGCTATGCCGATTCAAAGCCAGGATCCAGGAACTTCTTTTGGGTCTCCCACATGGGTGCAGGGTCCCAAAGCCTTGGGCCATCCTCCACTGCTTTTCCAGGCCACAAGCAGGGATCTGGATGGGAAGTGTTGCTCTTGCAAGAACAATGAAATGGGGTCAAGACCAAACTTAAGTGTCATTTAAACATAATCACTTCGCTGAAGACTTTAACTCTAAAAAGAAGTCGTTCTCTGTGATAGTGCAATTAAGAAGTTCAATCCATCTCATGACAGAGGTCCCAGTCATAGGATAGACATTCACAGTACAAAACAATCAAGAGGTAGGTTGACAATGGACATGCATTTTAAGGTGAGAAAGTAATCCCTTGACTTCAGGGCCCACCAGAGGGGCAGCCCTTACTTGACAACCCTTTCACATTTAGTAGTCTTTTCCCAAGGCAGTTAGACTTGAGCCCTCTGGGTCCATCATGGCTGTGGCTGTGCTGCTGGCTTTAAACCTTCTTTGAGGTCATCTTTAACCCTTAGTGAAGGATGTCATGTCTTCTCCTGGCCATCTTGTAAAATCCACAAAATGGCTTTCTTTATTCTTCCCCTCCCTCCCCCTGTTAAGTTGGCAGTGTCATTACTGATGAGCCCTCATCTCTATTCTTACCTCCTGATCAGATGGCTGATTGACTCCATAAGTCACACACCTGTAATCTATTTAGAAAATAGTCTAGTTGGCTTTCATGTTGTTTACACAACAGAATGTCTCACTTCCAGAATGTATTCTTCAAATCCATCAGGGATCTTAGCAGAAACACGTTTAAAACTCAAGTTCTACAGTTTTGGGACTCATAATCTTATCTATGCATTTCTAAGATGAGAAGCAATTTCTCTTTAGATGATAACATGTGTTCACTGTCAGAGTGGTCTAGATCTGCTCATCCTGGACAATCAAAAGAGTTAACCAGCCTTCCTCTATTTCTTCCTGAGGCCTCAGCAGATTATATTCATATCCACCATTCTGCCAAAAGTCTTGTTGAAGGTACTTTAGATATTAAGGCACACATTCCCAAAGCGAATCTTACATCTTAACTGCTTATGATACCACCTTTGTCCATGATGCCAACATCTATTCGAGATTACCAGACTATCATAACAAAGTTTGCATTATGTAACTTATAAAACCTATTGCCTTATTTCTTTGCTGTGTATAGTTTCTATCTATTCAGTTACTCCTTGGTCTTCCTCTAGAATCATGAATCCTGTTAAACCCATGTCAGCTGCTACTACCCACTTCCCTCCTTCCCACTGCCATACAGCTTCAGATATTTCCTACCTCTGCCATGGGTCTAAACTCTGTGCCAATCACTGCTGTCATTCAGGAGTCTTTGATACACCCAGGAGATGCTCAGCAGATGGTTTTGCTATGTGATGCTTTAACCACCTCAAAACCAGTAAGAGGGAGTCTCTTTCTAATCCAGCCACACCTACAGGAGCCACTCACTCCTCTGTCACTATGAGAAACTGTTCCTTTGTGACATCACCGGTGATGTCATCCCACATGACCACCATCTTCAATGTGATTCTCACTGGGGTGTCTGCTTAAACATCCGAAATGACTACCCACTCAAGATGTCTGAAACTGAGGCATCAGGAGCAAGTTTATGTGTTTTGAATGAAGCTGCTTTTGCTATTTTGGCAGAGGATGAGTGTGTAAGAGCCACTGTTAGGGTCTGGATTCAGGCATCATTAATTCTTCCTGGATCTCTTCAACAATCTGAGAGACCAGCACATAGAAACAGCCAGGCTTGGTATCGGTTGATGGTATATAACTAAGAACTGCAGTGTTGTGTGGAAACTATTTAACTCATTGACAAGCTGCCAAACTTTCCTACAGTGGCTATATATTTCCATATATCTACCAGTAATGAACAATTCTCTACTTGCTCCTGTTTGGTCCATTGTTCTTACTCTGACCAACAGAGTGGGTGTGAAGTGTCCTTGTCTGTGTTATAGTATGTGTACAGTACAGAATGCTTATGTTATTTAATTAGTGTTTCCTGACAATTAAGGATACTTAACATCATTTAACATGCTTAGTGACAGTCAGTAAAAATTTCTTTAAAAATGTTATTTTAATTGTGTATCTTAAAACTGAATTATTGATCTTATCCGTGAAGCAGTAGGTTTATATATGACAGATATTAGTTATGGAATATGCTTGTTAACTGAAAATATATTCTATCATGCTTAGATTGGTCATTTAAGTTAGTTGTTAGTGTTTTTCAAAAAAAGTTTTACTACAGCTTTGTGAAGTGAAATTTATCATTCTTTTTCCTTCTACTTTGAATATCACATTTAAAAATTCAGTATATTGAAGATCATGAAGGTTATCCTATTAATTTTCTTTCCAAGATTTTTATAGTCGAAGCTTTTAAATTTAGATAATTATTTTACTGAGATTTTAACTTTGCATGTGATATGACATAAGGATCCAAATCTGTTCTTCTGCAAATAGATATTTGGTTGTGTGACTTCATTTGCTTA
Source organism: Ochotona curzoniae (assembly GCF_017591425.1). NCBI lineage: Eukaryota > Metazoa > Chordata > Mammalia > Lagomorpha > Ochotonidae > Ochotona > Ochotona curzoniae. Next base: position 114,723 of record NW_024465796.1, read on the forward strand.
AAATTATTTCATCTTGATGGAAATATCCTAACAATCACAAACCTTGCTGTTAAGTAGATAGCTGAGTAGACTGAAGCTTGATTCTACCTCATTGAACAGTTTTATGAGAATTGTACCTTGGTTTGACTACCATTCTTTATATTGCCTTTCTAATTTTTTAAAGATTTTATTTATTTACTGGAAAGTCAGATATACAGAGAGGAGGAGAGACAGAGAGGAAGATCTTCCCTCCGATGATTCACTCCCCAAGTGAGCGCAATGGCTGATGCTATGCTGATCCAAAGCCAGGATTCAGGAACTTCTTTTGGGTCTACCACATGGGTGCAGGGTCCCAAAGCTTTGGGCCATCCTCCACTGCTTTTCCAGGCCACAAGCAGAGAGCTGGGTGGGAAGTGGGGCTGCCAGGATTAGAACCGGTGCCCATATGGGATCCCAGAGCATTCAAGGCAAGGACTTTAGCCACTAGGCCACACCGCTGGGCTCGCCTTTCTAATTTTTAAACCTTATTTATTTATTTATTTATTCATTTTTTTATCATTTTATGATATAGTTCCATAGGCTCCTGGGATCTCCCTTATCCCCTCCCCAACCCCCCATTTAGTTCCTCTATATCATTACTAAAGTATAGCTCTTCATACACAGTCATATGTCCATCATTGCGGAAGTAGACAATGGCAGAGAGTCCAGCATCCTATTGTCAAGACATAGTAAACAGTTTCATTGCAAGTCCATCTTTTTCTGGAAGTAGAGCTGCATACAGCATTGTATCCTCACATTTGGATATGTTAGTCTCCATTCCACAGTTACTGTACATCCCCTTATATGAAAAGTAACAGTACAAAATCAACAATAGGAAGAAAAAATAGAAATTTACAATGCCATGAAGTTTTTCGTGTCTTTTCATTTTAGGGAATGTATAGTAGCTGTGTAATGGAGACTGTCATATCTAGTAACACTTTAACTTTGTATTGACTTTTAAAATTGGTTACAGCGCATGCTCCAACTTTTTCTTTCCTTGTGAAAATTGCTTGACTCGTCAAAATCTCTTGCAATCCCATGATTTTTAGCATTGATTTGTCCATGTTAGTTAAAAAAAGCAGAGAGAATGAGAGAGAGAGAGAGAAAGAAGAAAACAAAATTAAAGAAAACTGGTGTTTTTTCTTGTTGTTTTGCATTTTCTTTTTAATGGGGATCTCATTAAATTGCTCAAGAGAACCTTACCGTCACAATATTTTTAGGATTTCCAAAATATGAACATCAGAAGTATTTTTATTTACTTAGATCTTTACCCAATTCTGTTAACAATATTAGTAACATCCAATATACAAGGCTTAGATCATCATTATGCCCAAGGAGTTTGTTATCTATTGTACTGTAGGAAAGGTAAATAAAAAAAAAAAAAAATCTTGAGCCCGGTGCAATGGCCCAGTGGTTAAAGTCCTTGCCTTGCATGCCCTGGGATCCTATATGGAAGCCGGTTCTAATACCGGCAGCCCCACTTCCCATCCAGATCCCTGCCTGTGGCCTGGGAAAGCAGTGGAGGACGGCCCAAAGCTTTGGGAACCTGCACCCATGTGGGAGACCCAAAAGAAGTTCCTGAGTCCTGGCTTTGGATCAGTATAGCATCGGCCGTTGCGGCTCACTTGGGGAGTGAATCATCGGACCGAAGATCTTCCTCTCTGTCTCTCCTCCTCTCTGTATATCCGGCTTTCCAATAAAAAATAAAATAAATCTTAAAAAAAAAAAACCCTTATTTTACCTTATCTTTTTTTTTGAAATATTTACTTTTTATTGCAAAGATCTTTTGTCCAACGATTCAATCCCCAAGTAGCCGCAATGGCTAAAGCTGTGCCAATTCGAAGCCTGGAGCTAGAAACTCCCTCCAAGTCTCCCAGGGGGGTGCAGGGTCCCAAGGCCTTGGGCCATCCTCGACTGCTTTCCCAGGCCACAAGCAGGGAGCTAGAAGGGAAGTAGGGCTGCTGAGATTGGAAGCTGTGCCCATATGGGACCCAGGTGCGTGCTCTGCTAGGACTTCAGCTGCTAGTCCACCATGCTTGGTTCTACCTACTTTGTTTATCTTCGTAAAAAAAAAAAAAAAAAAAAAAAAAAAAAGATGTTCTTATTTTTATTTGAAAGTCGTATTTTAGAGAGGGAGAAAGAGAGATAGAGAAACAAGCTTTTCCATCTGCTGGTTCACTTCCCATATAGTTACACTGACCAAAGCTAAGCTGATCTGATGTCACGAGAGTGGAGATTTTTCTGAGTCGACCACATGAATATAAAGTCCCAAGGACCTGAGCCATTCTCTACCATTTCCCCTGGATGTAAGCAGGGAGATGGAACAGAAGCACAGCATCTGGAACATGACCTGGTGCCCAGGGATGCTGGAGTCAGGAGAGATATTAGCTTGCAACGCCACCATGCCAGCCCCATGTTCATTTCTAATATATAGAAATGAAAGTGGCTTTTCAGGACAGTTCTTAATCCTACAAGGCAAAATTCATCTTTAGGTCTAAATTTTTGTTTGTTTTCTGCTATCTTTATGAAGTTTTATCCAAAGATTACATCATCTACAAATTGTGATTCCTTTTCTTCATTTTTATTATGAAAGTGTTTATATATATATAAAATATATAAACATATAAATATGTAAAAAATATATAATATATATATTTTATTTTTCTAATATATCTCTCTAGAATTTTTAGGACAATGTTAAATGTTTTTTTTTTAAACATTTATTTTATTTTTATTGGAAAGGCAGATATACAGAGAGGAGAGACAGAGAGGAAGATCTTCCATCCGATGATTCACTCCCCAAGTGAGCACAACAGTTGATGCTATGCCAATCCAAAGCTAGGAGCCTCTTCCGGGTCTCCCACATGGGTGTAGGGTCCCAAAGCTTTGGGTCATCCTCGACTGCTTTCCCAGGCCACAGGCAGGGAGCTGGAAGGGAAGCGGGGCTGCCAGGATAGAACCGGCGCCCATATGGGATCCCGGGCATGCAAGGCGAGGACCTTAACCACTGCGCCACCGCGCCGGGCCCGACAATGTTAAATGTTAAATAAAATCTTCTAAATTGACATGTCTTTTGTAGTTCCTAACCAGAAATGGAATTTTTAAACTTGTGTCATTGAAACTGATGCTAACTCAAAGGTTGTTTTTTTTTTTGTCATCATTATTGTTGTTCTTTTATTTTGTTGTTTTGCTTTTTAAGAAATTTTATTGTCACTTTGAAGTAGGCAATAAATTTATAGCTTGATAAAACTGCTTTTTAATGAAAGGGTGATGATTTTTTGAAGCATGTTCTCTCTGCAGGTCAGATGATCAAATTTTTCTTCATTATTCATCTATATTTTATTTTGAATTATCCCCATATTTTAGGGTAAGTTCTACTTTGTCGTATTTATTTTCTTGGGTCTTGATAAACATTCTTGCATCTGCCAATGAAAAGTGGGTATATACTTGTATGTAAGTATGAGAGGCGAACAAAGAGAGAGATCTTGATTTAACCTCTTTATTCCCCAAATGTCTACTTTAGCAAGTGATGGGCTAGGCCAACAGTAGCATGGGACTTCTTCTTCGAGTCTACCACAAGGGTTTCAGGGCTCTGTTCACCTGAGCATCCCCAGGTACATTATCATGAACCTGCCAATACTGTCTGCCACCCTGGCTCCCTCAGCTCCACCAATGACAGTCATACTGGGCACCTTTCAATTACTTAGCTCATTGGTACCACTCCCACCTTAGGGGTTTGATTTTCTGCTGTTCCTACAGAGCTCATTCCTACTGTCCCCAGAGATAAATTTTAGACACTTTCCCTGTCCCCCAGTTTTCTGGCTTCAACCTGACCCAGCTTTGTCTGTTGTGGATAATTTGGGAGTAATCTAGCAGATTATCTCTCCATTGCACCTTTCAAATAATTTAGTACGTAAAAATTAAGAAAAAAAAAAGCAAAAGAGGCTAGCATGGTGGCAAAGCAAGCTAATACTCCATGTGTGCCTCCGGCATCTCAGCTGAGCCCTAGTTCATGTCTCAGTCTTTCCAGCACCCACTTTACAACCAGGGAAAGCAGTGGCAGATGTCTCAAGACTTTGGGCCCCTTCACTCATATGGGAGACCTGGAAGTTCATAGCTCCTGGCTATGAATCAGCTCATCAGCTCAACTCTGGTCATTGAGGCCATTCGGAGGGTGAAACCAGCAGATAGAGAGATCTCGCTGTGCCTTTCTCTTTTTTTCTCTGTAAACCTGCCTTCCAAATGTGTGTGTGTGTGTGTGTGTGTGTGTGTGTGTGTGTGTGTGTTCAGAAAAATAGAGTGGCAGAAGTTAACAGGGAGTGCAATAATGTTCCCAGCAGTTTGGTATCATCTGAGGCAGGAATAAAAAAAGCAATCTGGAAGCACATGGGGGAAAGGGTGGGGATTGTTTCCTATGCTGACAAACTCTTTTCCCAGGGGGCAAATCCCTGAGTTCAGTCAAACCCAATTTTCCTGTATGTGCATCTCGGCCATCTTGTAAAGGTTAGCGATGCTAGATGCTCGATAAAAGTGAAAGGCAGAAGCCTATAAAGCCCACTCCTCAGAAACCATAGGTGGCCTTTGTGGCATGAGCTACCACGCACATCTAGAGTTTTGACAGCATTCCAGAGACTAAAGCAGCACACCCATCACCTGTTTCTATGGCTTTCAAAAATACGGTTGTGCTTTTCCATCTCAAAAGTTTTCCTGATGACAAAATTAAATATGTTTTTTCATGAAAAAATGGATACACAGAAAAAGTAGACAGAAAAAACAAACATTCATTCATAAGGATTTTGTATATATTATATGTATATATAATCCCTCACAGTCTTTAAAAGTATATTTAAAGGAATCAAAATATACTTGCATGACAGTACTTCAAAAGCTTTGTGGGAAAAAATGAATTAAAAAAATAAATTCACTTTGGTGAAAAAATTGAATCATCTGCACATTTTAAAACAAAATAATAGCCACAATTAAATTGGGAGAGAGGGTGGAATAGGGATGATGGAAAGAGAAATCTCTGCGCCTATGGAACTACATCAGGCAAAAATCTAGATTAAAAAAATTACCCATTTTCTATGAAGTCTTCGGAGACCCTACTATGAAAACATTGTGTCTCGCTCTGCTCCCCACAACCCTGGGTAACATTATAAAATAATGATTTTATTTTTCTTCTCTTTTTTTATCAGCTTTTTTTTCATTTTTATCAGCTTTTTCTCCCTTTTTTAAAAATTATTTTTTAATAATCTTACTTAGTTGATTAGGGTACAAAGGGCCAAGGACTACAGGGTGAAAGTGGGTAATACCATTGTTTCCACACTAATATTATCATTTTTCCTTGTATTTCAGGTTAGGGGAGTAACAAAGGGAAAAACCCCACCCAACCTCCCACCCATCCCAAATCTCCAATGGGAGGCACGTTCCAAGGGTCCTGCTCTAACAGTTTTGATAGTTCATCAGTTCTGGAAGGCTGCCAATCTCGCAGTTCCAATTGCAGTGAAACTCATTCAGAGTCCACAGGCTGGCACAGTCTCTTCATGGTTGGAGTTCTAATATCAGGAGTTCAGTTGGAGGGATCTCCAAAGAAACTTCATCTGAGATGATCCCAGATCTGATTCTTATATGAGTTTGCTAGTACAGACTCCAACACCGTCGATCACACCAATCAGCTCATGCACATGCTGGTCGTTGTGATTGCTGGGTCAGTTCTGTTTCCAGCCCCATCTTCCTTGTGAACCAATGGGTGTTGTAGTCCAGCTCAATCCTACCCACTTCATACTCGGTCCTCACATAATCCAGTTGGAGCTGCAGCCTAGTTGGGGTGACTCCCTCAAACCCCCACTAGTTCTGTCCCCTACCCTGGTTCCCATGCTTGCTAATATGTACCACAGGCTTGTCCAGTCTGTCCCACATCCCATTTAGCTCTTCCACATGTCAATCTGCATTGAAGCCTAGTTCAACCCAACCAACCTACTATCCAGCCCATATACCTACTGGCAGGTGCCTTTCTGTTTAGCCCCCCCTGCCCCTGTCCTGGTTTTCATGCTGTCCAGTGAGAGTGGTAACCCCTAGGGAGGTGACCACTATTTCCTTTCTAGGCCACACCCACTCCCAGATTATGCACTCTCCAGGTGGTTCTGGCATTTGACTTGAAAGAATTAGCTCCCGGTGCCAGCCTGTGCCAGTTAATGCTGTGGCTAAGCCCAACAAAACCTCACCCACTCTAATTTTTTGCTTGCACCAGTTGGAACAGTTAGCCCACCATGGCCCTTCTCTTATCTAGCTCACATGAGGCCCACAGGTGCTATAGCCCTGCCTAGTCTGATCTGCCCCCATCCCAACTCACGCTTTCCAATAGAAGTAGTTGTCTAGCAAGGGAGCCCACATTCCCTTGTTGGCTTTGCCTCCTTCCCCCTGATTAAAAAAAATGTGCTGTTTGGGTGCTGCAACCACATCTGATACGGCTCATCTTACCCTGGTGTGCCTTAATGTGTACTGGTATGTGTCACAACCGAACTTGGCTCAATCCACACTCTGTTCTGGTGCTCGGATTCGCCAGCAGGTAACATGAACTGATTCAGCCTGATCTGCCCCAACCCATGCCATGTGTATGCCAATGAGATAATTTCCATTGCCTGTTCTGGGCTGTTTCCTGTTGTGCTTCTTGCCCTTACCTGCAGGGACTGTGTCCTGCCCGAGAAGTTGTCCAGGCTCCTCCATCAGAAACTCTACCAGTGCCAGATATCACTTATACCAGTGGGTCCATGAGCCAGCCCTACTCAGTTTACCTCCTGTCCTAGCAGGAAAAGCAGTGGCTTTTCCTGACTGCCCTTCAACCCAATCTGGTTCTTACTGTTGGAAGTTTTAACCCAGCCATGGCTCCTCCATATCCCCATACAGCTCACACATGGTAAAGTAAGGGCTGAGACCTAGCCTAGTCTGTCACACATCTCTCCCCAGTCCTCCAGAGCACCAAATGGTGTTGGAGACTGGCCTGGCTTGGTGCTTCCAGTCCCAGTCCACACTTATGCCCAGTGAGATTGCAATTGTATCCTGATCAGAATGCAGCCCCCATTCCAGGCCATGTGCTCCTTGGTGGTAAACTCAACCCACCTAGTGTATCCCCTTAGCTCCCCAGTCGGGCCTATTCCCAGCCTTAGATCATGTGCAGGCCAGTGGTTGCTCTGACTCAGCTTGGCAGAGCCCCTCACTTGTTCTAGCCCCTTAGATGCTGTGGCTTAGTGTCCCTGTCTCAAGCAGATCAGTAGGTGCAAGGACCTACTAGGCATGACCTGTGCTCCAACCTGATTTCTGTTGTTTCTTGTGAGTTAAGGTTTGTTCAGCCCTGCCCATTCTACCCCCTTCCAGTGGCAGCCCAACCCACCCCACATCCTGTTTAAGGATGCATATTCAGGTGTTGCTGCCTTGACCTGCCCTGACTGTTGTAGGTCCTTTACCTGTGAGTGATGGCAGGTGGCATGGTTACACCTAGCTTAGTCCATCGTAACCCCAGCTTGTGAGCTAATCAGGGGGACTTGTATTTCCACAGGGTTGGACCCACACAACCCCACAGAGTCTACCCCCAGACCAAGTTCTCTTTCATGCTGGATATACTTGACCCTGCCAAATGTGACCACTCCACCACTCCACCATCCAGTCGCGCAATGGTACCTAACACTGGCAAAGAAGCCCCCATCCATAGCTTTGGTGTGGGCTGGTGTGTGGCAATTAGTGATGTTCTATGCTAATAGCCCATATCTGTATTCCTAATTGGGCTGGTGAATCTGTCTAACCCAAATTAACTTCCGGATACTTCCCTCCAAACCACGAGGTCTCAGTTCCCATGTATGCCTCAAACTTTCATGACCCTGTCACTGGGACTCACCCAAAATTCACTTCTCACCTACACTAAAACTGGCCTTAGTCATGGGTGTCTCCAGGCAGTAACTCCATATCTTAAAAACCCCAGATTTCACCACTAGGAGGCCAGCAGGAGAAGCCAGGCACCATTTCGTGTACTGACCGCCCAAGGCCGAGGACTCATTCACTGCCTTCCGGCAGTGTATTTGGCATAAGTCCCCAGCATTGGGTCCAACCCAGAAGGGGCACCCCCTACAACTGCCACACTGCAGGGAGCTGCAGTTGCTCCCAACCTCAAGTAACTGAATCCCTAATAGTTTTGCTAGTTGTTTCTCAGAACACATCTCAGTGGATTCTCCCAAATGCATAATGAATCTCTTCACAAATGGAAAACCAAGGCCATGAGAGAGGCAGAGTCCTGCCCAATCTCACAAAGATGATAAGTATTGAAAATGAAATGTTCCAATTGTAATCATAATTCAACTATATTTGGCAAATATTTTGCTTTGTCATATATATTAGTTTTATTTTGTGTTGGAACCCTTTAACTGTTGTACAACTAATTTGTAGAATACAAGAATTATGGTCCAGGAATCCTGATTTAACTTATTTTTGTCCTCTTATTTAGCCCATTATGATATTTCATCTTAGTAATTAATAAAAAGTAAGATTTAGATCATTGTACAAGATCAGGTTATAGCAATATTATAAAAGTTTCCACAAATTATTTTTAATGCATCAGATTTTATACACTTATAACCAATAATAAAAATGTCCCAACCACAGCCAATGCTGTACCAAATGTGGAAATGTTAAAATCGCTTCATCTAAAATTAAAAAAAAAAGAATGAATTGACGGCTCTCACTCTTTTCATTCAACTTGGTATTGACAATTTTAGCCAGAGCAATAAGGAAAGAGGTGGGGAAAGAACATACAAATAGACAATGAAGAAGTCATACTGTCCCTATTATAAATTATCTGATTTTATATAGGGTAATTTAAACTCCACAAAGGGCCATTAAAGTTGATAAATAATCCAGTAAAACTATAGGATACAAAATCAGCTCCATATATAAGTAACTTTTTTATATTCCAGTAACAAAATTTCCAAGAAAGAGATCAAGAAAGCAATTCAACTTACAATAGCATCTAAGAAAAAAACTAATGACATTTAAAGTGACCTACAAGTTCAGTGCAATTCCTACCAAAATGACTTATAGATATAGAAACATTCCTTAAATTTCTATGGAAACACAAGCAATCCCAACGACCTAAGTAAAACTGAGGAAAACAAAGAAAAAGAAAGCTGAAGGCATTATAGTACCTGACCTCAAGGCATGTTACAAAACTATAATAACTGAAGAAGAATGATAGTGACTTAAGTAGAGAGACTAGATCAATAGAAGCAAATTAAGGAACTTAAATATAAATCTACACATTCACAGTCAATGGATGGGAAAGTCTCTTCAAAGAATGGTGCTAGCAAAACAGTTTAGAAAGCCACAGAACTTGGCACCAACTTCTCACAAGTTAAAAAAATAGGAAAGGTAAAAGGTTTACATGCAAGCATCCAAACATTGAAACTTCCAGAACACAGAAGAAACATTTTAGGATCTAGTTTTATCTGGAAAGGAACCCAAAATAACAGGCAAAGAAAGCAAAAACTGACACATAGGACACATAGCACTAAAAAGCTATTTCACAGTAATCAAAATTGACCAAGTGAGTGAGGAGTCAGCCTGCAGGATGGGAAGAATATTTGTAAATGATTCACTCAGTGGTCGTCTGATGCCCCAAACACGTAAAGAACTTAGCAGTGAACTTAAATACATTTTAAAAATGAGCAATAGCTTGAGTGAACACTTCCAATAAAGACATCAGGTAATGTGGATTGTTGCTAATCATGCTGAAAATGTAAACCAAAGCTATAGTGAAATCATATCTTACTGCATGTAGATGGAATGACATGAAAGAGACAGAATTATAATATTTTCTAAAATACATACAATTACTCTGTAATAATGGAAACATAAACCATATTACATGATTATATGCATGTGTGGCATATATATGTGTGGACTTTAGCCACTAGGACACGCCGACGGAGCCCTTTTCAACTAGGTTTTTTAATTTACTAGCTCACTGTAGTGTAACAGAGAGGTCTGCATTTCAGATCAGTAATGAGATACATGAATAAAGGGATTAAGCATCAGTCATTTACTAACTGAATAAATATCAAGTTTACCTGACTTTTCAATTAGAAAGTTCCCAATCTTAAAAAAACAAGGGCATCCTGGCTGATGGGTAAAATGTTCATGGTTATTTTCATTTCAAAGAAAGCCACAGCCTGAAATTACATGTCCTCATCCTGATTTTGGCTCCAGCCTTAAAAACAAGTGAACACAACCTGCCAAAGCTTGGAGGTTTTCCAAAGAGGACCAAAGAATAAATCCTGTAATTGCTGGAGGCACAGCTGGCTGGCGAAGCTCCTGCTATGTGACCTACCTCCCCAAGCTTCATAGTCCTTACCATGTTGAAACACTTTTAAAGTCGCAGCATAAGTATAGACTTGGAAGATTTACAGACATAACGTATGTGCAATGTGTGTTACCTGCATAGGTAAGAGAAAGTGTTACCTTCGATCTGGAGTGATGGCTCAGTTGGATAAATCCTCACTTTGCATGTGCCAGGATCTGGTATGGGTACCTGTTCATGTCCCAGCTGCTCCACTTACCATCCAGCTTTCTGCGTGTGGCCTGGGAAAGCAGCAGAGTGTGACCTAGATCCCATAGCTTGCGTCTACATGGGAGAGCCAGAGGAAGCTGCTGGTTTCGGCCATTGTGACCATGTAGGGGAGTGAGACAGCAAATGGACAATATTTGCTACCGGTCTCTGAGTTATCCCCCTTTCCAGTAAAAAAAAAAAAATTCAGTTGATTCCCAAGCAAAACGACATTCTAAGATGTTATTACTGAATATTGAATCACATTTTAGGTTCTTCTGTTTGGTTTTAAATGAATTAAATTTTCTTTTAACAGATTTTTAAAATGTATTTGAATGGCAGAGTGACAGAGGTCAAGGCAAATGGAAAAGGGAAAGGAGGGAGAAAGAAAAGTCAGGGTCCCAGTTGAAGATCCTGGAGTTGTGCTACTGAGGTCAACACTAATTCTCATATACTATGGGTAGAGTGTCGCATATCTGGCAAGGTCAAGACACACAGACAGCCCCAGTCCTGCTCTCAGGCGCTTCACAACGTAGAATGGGGAACTCAGAGGACAAAGAACAAGACATGCAATTGAAGAAGCTGTTTCCGGTACTGGCATGGCAACCTAGTGGCTGAAGTCCTCATATCGCACATGCCAGGGTCCTTATGGGTGCCGGTTTTAATCTTGGCAGCCCTGCTTCCCATTCAGCTCGGAGGATGGCCCAAAGCCTTGGGACCCTGCACCCATATGGGAGACCTGGAAGAAGATGCTGGCTCCTGGCTTTGGATCTGTTCAACACCGATCATTGTAGCCACATGGGGAGAGAAAATCTTCTACTCTGTCTCTCCTCCTCTCTGTATACCTGACTTTCCAATAAGAAATAAATAAATTAATTAAATTTTTAAAGGAAACTGCTTTCATGCAGTGCAAATTACCTGATGCCCACACCCCTGAGTGTGTGAGAGGGGTGATTCCTGGAGTAAATCCTGTAAATGATGGAGCCAGCAGAAGAACAGCAGACATGCATCAGGAGATCCTGTCTTGGGGAGGCCACAGGTGTTCACCTCTCATATAGTGATGCTGAAAACTGCTGAGTCAGTGGCTTACCATGCCCCAGAGGCATCACGGATGTAAAGCGCTCCTTCTTCTATCACGTGGTTACAGGAAAGACCCTTCACTGATCTGCTTTAGCCAGCCAGAAGATCTTCCCAAAGCTTTAATGTGATCACTCTCCTCAGTAAGAATCACTGTCTCTTCTATGGCCAAGTACACACATCTCACACACAGATTTTATTTGCTTTACGGGTAACATATTTTAGTATTATTTTTCCAAGCCATTTGGTTAACTAACCTCATTCCATGACCCTGATTGATCTGAAACCTGTGGGCTGCACCAGGACAAACACAAGAGCCTGGAATTCGGTCCAGGTCTCCTGAGTGAAGTGTTGAGCAAAGTCAGATATATAGAAAGGAGGAGAGACAGAGAGAAAAACCTTCCATTCGATGATTCACACCCCAAGTAGTTGCAATGGCTAGAGCTGAGCTGATCCAAAGCCAGGAGCCAGGAGCCTGGGTCTTTCACATAGGTGCAGGCTCCCAAGGCTGTCCTCCACTGCTTTCTCAGGCCACAGGCAGGGAACTGGATGGGAAGCATGGCTGCCGGTATTAGAACCAGTGCCAACCACAACTGCCGGATCTGAGCCAATCCGAAGCTAGGAGCCAGGAGCCTCTTCTGGGACTTCCATATGGGTGCAGGGTCCCAAGACTTTGGGCCGCTCTCAACTGCTTTCCCAGTCACAAGCAGAGAGGTGGATGGGAAGCAGTGATGCTGGAACTAGAACCAGCTCCCATGTGGAATCCTGGCATGTTCAAGGCAAGGACATTAGCCATTACAATATCATGCCTTACTCCAGCCTTTTCTTTAGTGGGAGCACATGGCATGCTAGAAATTAAACAAATGAGTCAACCAATATTGTTGAGGAAATGCTAGAAGGAAAACAAAAGTAGGATGAATATAGAAAATACATACCTACTACAGGTTATTTTTAGACTGTACCATACAATACCTTAAATTGTACAGATATAGGAATGCTCAAAAATAAATGTTGGAAAATTAAAATATATTTATGTGGTGAAGAAAATTTTTGAAATCCATGCAAAGTCATTTTCTATGAGGATTTCAAAATTCATTCATTGTAATATATTTCCAAACATTTTTCATCAGAGTAAATGCTATCTCTCCTCTCTGTTTTGCACAGTGAGGTACACTTGTGCATGTATGAGAACAAAGAAAACTCCAAAGAGCTGACTAAATGACCCCCATCCGTATGTCTACAACCCTTCACCCTGTCTAATGAACTAATACATTTGCATTTTACCTCTAATGTAAAACTTAAAATCACACATTTTGATATGCTAAAACTAAAGTTAGATTACTTCATTTACATATTCACATATTGTTTATTTTTTTAAAAACTGACTTTAAATAGCAGCACGGAGAATACAATTTTAAAGGTAATTCAACAATTCGACAAAGAAGCAGCAATGTATATTGTAGTTGTAACTATGTCTATCATATTAGAACATTAAGTTTTCTACCTGCAAATTCCAGTTCACCTCTATGTTCAACATGCTCTGATTATCTATGTCCTTGTCAAGTGTCCTTCAAGGTTCATAAGACAATCCTCCCAATATTACTTACTTTTAAAATGCCCAATATAGAGAACAAGCACAACAGTTTACATTTAATCTTATTATGTGTTATGGAATGATAATCTTACCAGTAAATGCTGCAAGTATTATTCTTTACCATGAGATGCTTCTCCATAATCATAGGTCTGCCTTGTTTTTGTGCCTGAAATTTCACACCATTATATTTTTGCTTTTCACCAAGTAAATGTGTATCGCTCCTTATGGAATAACAATGAATCAAACTCATTATCCATCATGCCAGAGAAAAGAAAAGCTATAAATTAAAGATTCATGTTTGTCAGGAAGGATAAAGAAAGTATTCAGTTCTGATCTAGATGACTGAGGGTGCTGTATTCCCTGCACTGTCCTTCACACCAAGCCAAGAGACACTGAAAAAAATACACCAAGATGCCCGAGTGGATGCTAATGGGAAGGAGCAGATGGGAATCCTAGTGATGCTGAAGACAGTAGGATCTCAATATGAGAAACAATAGTAACTTGAAGAAAGACAAAAGTAGAAACTGGTATCTCTAAACTCAGCTGTGGCAGGACACGTGAAGGCCCAGGCACACCCTTTGCCCTCTGGCACAGTGCCCTAAGCAAAAGCTGACTGGAGTCTCTTGTGGGATACTGGGGCACTGGTCTCTGATGATCATCAAACTAGTGAATTGTGTAAGTTTTTATTTTGTTTCTGCATGAAGACTTACACTACCGTGTTTCTTTCAAGACAGTAGCAGGATCACAGAGAAGCAGAAAGATAAACCCAGAACTGGTGCAAAAAATAACAGAGGCAGGTGGATTAGCTATATGTACATGCCTTATCTTGTCCAGGCAACTGAAACTGAGTGTGTTTCTTCAGACAGAAGTACTGTCTTGGAACCAACAAGACCTGGATGCTGTTTGTTACACACAGAGAGACACACAAATACACACCCACAATGAAATAGCTAATCTTCTAGGATAGTTCTTAGGGAAGACATTTATCTTGCTCCACAGCACTCAATTCTACCAAGTCTCATTAGTCACAAATTGCAAGAGAACATAATTGCCGGGCACAATACTTATCCTTGAACTGAAGTCTTTGAGAAAGAAGGGCAAAGAGACCTAGGTACAACAGAAGAGGTGGGAGGAATATGGTAGTTTGATGAAGGATTTAAAACATGCATTATTGACATTTCAGACGATGAAGGAGACCTGTGTAATCATGAGAATGCTGTTCTGAATAAAAAGCAAATGGAAACCGCTGGAGATGAAAACATTCACAAGCTGAATCGCAGCTGGCTACCTCAAAAAAATACAATACCGCCAACAGCAGCTGGTTTGATTTCTGATGGGGCATGTGTGATTCCTGAAGAGCAGGCAGCATGGACAGCTCCTGAAGATGTGCTGTCTCTGTGGGCAGTGTGACTCATTTATAAGCTGATTTGTGACCTCAAGCAGCCAGTCGAGGCCACTGTCAGATTCTTCAGGGACCTGTGCTTCTTGATTGGGCTAAGGGGTGTAATAGGAAACCAGAAAAGCTTTGCAACCCTGATAGAAGTTGGTCTGAGCACAAAGTTTATCCATGAAGTATGGGAGTGTGTCATGTTTTCACTAAAGCAGGACGGGCATATAGTGCTTTATTTTTATGACAGTAAGTTGCTTTGAACAGTTAAAACAAAGTTGGTTTTTATCATATTTTCTAACAAAAGTTCTCAAACAGATAATAATGAATTGAACTGTGTAATAAAAGAATTGAAAGAACAATATTAGAAGCTGTAGAACAGAATTTAAGGGGGCAACCCGAAGCAACACACACACAAAAATTAAAAACAGAAACTACTAAAGTCAAGCTAAGAAAAAAATTTAAAATACCAAATTCTGTAAAGTGAAAAATAGGGACAAGAATAACAACACATTTTTTTAAAGGTGTATTTATTTTTATTGGAAAATCAGATATATTTAGAGGAGGAGAGAAGAGAGGAAGATATTCCATCTGGTGGTTCACTCCCCAAGTGGCCACAACAGCTAGAGCTGCACCTATCTGAAGCCAGAAGCCAGGAGCCTCTTCCAAATCTCCCACGCAGGTGCAGGGTCCCAAGGCTTTGGGCTGTCTCCGACTCTTTTCCCAGACCTCAAGCAGGGAGCTGGATGGAAGCCCCTGGGATTATAATTGGTATTCATATGGGATCCTGGCACGTGCAATACAAGTACTTTATCCTCTAGGCTACTGCACCAAACCCCAAAAAATACATTTTAAAATCTCTCTATATACATATTTATTTATTCATTCATTTATTTATTTATTCATGTATTTATTTTACGTATGTATTTATTTTTATTTTATTTTTGATGATGCTTGCATAGTTGATCAGGGTAGGATAGATCGAGAATCAAGGAAAAGTGGGAGAGACCACCTTTTCTCTCTTCTTCTTGTATCTGGGATAGGTAAGGATGTAATGGGAGAGACCACATCCAGCTTCCCAGTAGGTTTCTTTGTCATGATGCAGGTTGAAGGAAAAAGTATGTCCCATTGTGCGGAGTTTTTAAAGAAGCTTAGCAGAGGAGGTGTTACCAGTCTATGTCTCGTTCATGGACATAATAGAACAGTGAACAGTATTAAATGGGGAAAAGCTTGAGGCTCTTCCACTAAGATCTGGAACCAAGCAATGATGTGTTCACTCCCACCATCACTATTCAATATAATTCTGGAAAATTAAGCTTGAGCCATTCTGTGAGAAAAATAAATCATAAACAAACCAGATGCCTGTTGACAGAGGAATGATAAAGAAACTGTGATATTTCTACTTTATGTAATACTATGCTTATCCACTAAAAAGAATGAAATAATACCATCCTCAACAAAGTGGTTCCATTAGGGAACATTACACTTTGTGAAATAAGCCAATCAAAAAGGACAAATATCATATGTTCTCTCTCATATAAAGCAATCTTCATGCAAAATACAAGAGCAACAGATATATAGGTGACTGTATATACACACATATTCATCTATAGGAACTGTATAATGGAGACTATCATGCGACCCCACTCCAAATAGAAGATGGACTCCCAATGAAACTGCTAGATATATTATGATAATAGGAGATGGACTTTCTTCCGTTGTCTCTACCAATAATGTCATGATACACTTAAATAGAAGAAGGATGAACTTGTGACTGCTGCTGCAGGGTTATACTATTGTATAATACATGGGAATGCAGGGTAGAGGGAGACTAAATGGGGAGGGTGCAAGGGGAAATCCTTGAGTCTAGGGTACTCATAAAAAATCTTTTTAAAAAGTTAAAAATCTTAATGATGCAAATTGGAAATTGGGGAGTCAATCATACCCGGTTGCAGATGACAAGGTCGTATATATTGGAGAAATAAATGATTACATTGTGAGGCTGTTGGAATTCATGAGAAACTTCAGGCAAGTGGAAGGGTATAAAATCAACACACAAGAATCAATAATTTAAAAGTTCTTTCTATGCCATTGCATTTTTTTTTTTGTGTTCATGAATGCTGTTGATTCCTGATAATATGCCCAATGGAAATGAAATCAGTATATTAAAGTTTCCTTTATCTTCATGTTTTTGAATGCTCAACACAGTAGAAATCAGGCTAATTTTCCCTGAAATCATTGGGTGAATATATGGTATGCAAATATGATGAAATACCACTGTGCAACAAAGGAAAAAAAATGAAATCCTTTCCTTTACAACAAAATGGATGTTTCTGGGTTTATGACGGTTAGTGAAAAAAAGGCAGATTCAACAAGATCAATAGCAGATATTTTGTATGGATTTTGCTAAGTGACATATAAAGTACAAAATAAAACTCTACACATGTGTCTGAAATCAATATAATGAGATTTCAGTGCAAGATTGAGCATAATGAAGTAATTTAGTAATATGTTGTAAAAATTTAAAAAGAGGGCCTGGCACAGTAGCCTAGCAGCTAAAATCCTTGCCTTGTGCACACCGGGATCCCATATGGGCACCAGATCTAATCCCAGCAGCCCCACTTTCCATTTAGCTCCCTGCTTGTCACCCAGGATAGAAGTCCAGGATGGCCCAAAGCCTTGAGACCCTGCACCCTGTGTGGGAGACACAGAAAGGGCTCCTGGCTTAGGATTGGCTCAGCTCTGCTTCCTGGCAAATAGTCGTCTGTTAATAGATGCATGTATTCCCAGTGTAAAACCATGAATGATAAACCATGCTACTTCAATTTCAGCACCCAGGAAAAACAAGGACTTCTTACAAGAAGATCGCATGGCAAAGAAACTGGACATAAGGGGGGCAGCTCATAACCTTATTAACAATCTTACTGTGCTAATCTGAAGTGGATATAAGATGCTGGAAACTTCAACAAAGCATGTGCTTTAGAAGAGTATGTGCCTGATGACCACAGTGGGCAGAAGAAAATGATCTAAGTGTTCTGGAACACAACAGCACCCAGGATCCTCAAGGCAATAAGAATCCTCCCAGCCGCTACATACACGAAGGTATCTTTTCTCATTCACTCTAACTGACATAACTTTGGATTCAAGTTAGATTTACTATCATTTAGAATAAAAGAGTCATAGATTCCTGACCTAGGTTAAAATCCATTTGGCATGTATATACTTGAAATTCTGCAGCATATGTATTTCATTCATTGTGAGGTGGCATATGTGGGTAATACATCTGTTCTCTTTTTTTTTTCTGATTCTAAAGTATACACACACATGCACACACACACAAAGAAAAAACTGAGAGGAGGTAAAACAACAAAGCCAGAATGACTTTCAGGGGCTGATGAAAAGGTAAATATCAAGCTTTTTGTTCCAAGTAAGAGAAACAAATGTTTAGTTTGGCGGAAGGTTGTTGTATATTTAATTTCCCCATTAAGGTTTACACAGACAGCAACCTGATAATCACTTTTGCAATGATTACTGATAGGTGCACTTGTTTGGCTGAAGGGTCGGAAAATGAATGTGTTCCTTTAAATATTTCAGCATTACGCTCTAGGTAAGGGAGGAGAATGATTCTGCCTTCATGACTGCTTTAATGCAATTGGTTCCACTCAGAGGAAATGACATGTTGAAATGTGATGAGTAAAAATGCAAAAAGCTTCTTTCATAATTGGAATTCAAGCAGCAACAAGAGTGGGCAGTGTTGAGTCCTTTACAGCTTTTAAAAAGGGTTTCTTCCCTATTTCTAAAAAGAATGTGCATATTATCACATATTAGCCTGAGTTTATCCAACAGTAAAAAAGGAAATTAAAACTTATTTCACCCAAGTGTATCTGCATTTGAATCAAGCAGACATTAAAGTTGATAGAACTCCTAACTGCACAATTTCTTCTTCCTGCTTCCTCTTAATGAAATCACAGGATTTTAAAGTCAAGGCTGTATGCAAGGAATAATATTGTGCCCAGCTCTTGCTTTGGAATCAAGGGAAGAACATACTGCTTTCCCAGGCTGCAAGTAGGGTGCTGGAAGGGAAATGGAACAGCTGAGACATGAACTAGTGACTATATGAAATCCTGATGCAAGCATGGTTAGGATTTAAATACTGAGCCATCCTGATTAGCCCTTGGTCACATCTTTCATGTGATAAGAAGCCAACTGTGGTCCAATATTCATAGTCTCCATTTAGCAGCCTGAGAAGAAAAAGAATGTATATATTCCAGGTCTCATATATTATGAGGTACTGGCAGAGCATTCAGTTTTCTTGTTTAGGTTTTCTACCAGCACTGGACTTAGAAAATTGTTTTCTCTGGTACCATGATTGCCTGAATTTTATTTGATTTTAATAATTTTGGTAAGATGCAAAGGCATTCTATGTTACCTGAACTAACTGTTGTCATAGAATAAGAGTACCTTGAAGGGCAGACACATGTAATTAGAAAAAACAGGAACATAATACTAAAAGTAAACAATAGCTTCAGTGACTAGCAAGCACATACATATGTTTGCACAAATGGTCAGTTCTAACTAATGAATTTCAAGCATCCATGTATATTTAAAACTATGACAAGTACTCCGCAAAGAGTTGTATGCTAATGACACTTCCAGTTGTTACTTGCCATTTCATTGAACCTTTAAGCTACAAGCTGGTCCACTTGTATGTTCATGCAAGGACACATTCATATGTGAATATCCGTAAGCAAATATGAATATTCACCTCAAAGAAAGGCTTTACACAGCAGTGGAACCAGACAAGCAGGGTTGGCCATCAGGAAGCTCAGGTAGAAATTTGTTGACAGTAAATGAACTCACTGTCCACAAGTGGACTCTGTTATTTCCTAGGTCCCATA
Organism: Ochotona curzoniae; assembly: GCF_017591425.1. Lineage (NCBI taxonomy): Eukaryota > Metazoa > Chordata > Mammalia > Lagomorpha > Ochotonidae > Ochotona > Ochotona curzoniae. Next base: position 134,285 of record NW_024465796.1, read on the forward strand.
ACTGCTCTTAGCACCTTTCAACTGATGTCAGTAAGGCCTACATGCAATATTTAGCATTTTACTTCCTTTGTTCAAAGTCAACTGACTTAACAGTTTGGCCACTTGTACAGAATGCCTTCTTAGACAATGTCAAGGTTGGAGTTTGGCTGTATAAGTAAGGAGTAGCCAGGCAGAGGGCAGAGTTGACACACAGCTGACTCTCAGAGGTGCACAGCAGCAGAGGAGCTGGCACAACTGGGTCCCAATTATCACCTCTCAGCCTCCATCAGAGAATCAGGTCCCATTGCAGCATGTCCGCAGTCTGCACTCCAGGCGAAAGAAGCCATGCAGGAATTACATTGTGACCCAATGTAGAATCATAGAATGAGTGACACCATGGATCAGCAGTGGTTACCACTCTGTGGTTATGAATAGTGTGGTAAAAGTCTAACATAAGATCCGAGACATGAAACTTGCTTGATACAGTGGCACAAGTGACCTACCACAAAAAATAAAATCAAAGCATAGTCCTGTAGATGCCACAGTTTAGAAACCTTAGTAGTACAATAATCAAGAGCAAAAGAAGAGACAAAGGCATATGGATATGACCTAAGTCTTCCTTGTAAAGGAGTACAAGCTTTTCCAACCTCATACGTAACTGAGGAAGACATCAAGACAATAGGGGATACAGAATTCAGAAAAGTATTAATAAACCTTCATGCCAACAATGAGAAAGATATACAAGAAAGAGTTCAAGGAATTTAAGCAGTATGTCACACAGTAAATAGCAACATTGAAGCAAAGTCAAGCAGAATTATTGGGAATGAAGATTGTAATAGAACAAATCAAAAATTCAGTGGAGGGTTCAATATGGTAGCCTAACAGGTAAGTCCTCGCCTTGCATGTACCGAGATTCCATATGGACACTGGTTCGTATCCTAGCAGTGCTGCTTTCCATACAGTTCCCTGGAATTCCTAGATTAAGTCTTGAAATCCTGGCTTCCCTGCGCCCAGCCCTGAGTGCTGGTGGAACTTGAGGATTAATGAGGTTCTTCACCCCAGTATAACCATGAAAATAAAGCATATCCACAACCTGGGAGAAATCCTGTTAGATCCTCACCAGAGCCTGAGAAGACTGAAATATTGTCATAGGTGGGGACACTGGGGAGGTTGTAAAATGCAGCACTGTGCTCTATGCTTGATCCAGGAATAGAAAGAGAACATTAGGGAGAAATGAATGAAGTCCAAATTAAGACTGGAATTTAGTTAGCAGGAATGCATTAACGTTGCTTCCTTAATTAAACAAATATGGCATAAAATATAAAGAGAAGGAATACTTGGCAAAAGGGGTGCAAAAGTTTCTGATCTATCTTTGTAACTTACTTTGTAGATTTAAGAATATTCCAACAAATATTTTAGTGAGAAATGTTCTCTGCACCAAGTATCAACACAGCATGCTGTTCTGGAGTCCTCATGTGCTATCCTGCCCATCATGATCCTTCCCTTGACATCTGTTCTGGCAGCCACCCACAGAGTCCACACTCTGACATCCTGAGACCATGACTGTATTGCCTAACATAGAGCCGGCCGTAGGAACATTTCTGTTTTACACCAGTAGCAGGATATTTTTACTACTGCAGGTATCTTTACCATCCCCAGATATGCGCAGTTGGTGCCCGCAAGCAAACTGCTTTCCTAAGCTATGGATTGGATATTTCTTCTGACGCCAACTACATGAGAACATGTCCACAAATGCCAAAGGAAACACCAGCTCTTAGCACATAATCAAGTTAACAGCCAGCACTGTCATCTCATAGGTGACATTGGAAGCTCACGCTCTTTTCAGCAAATGTGTGCTTTCAATCCGATTATTATCTTATCGCTTAATGCAAAATGGCTGCAAGTTTTTGAGAATGTTCTACCAAGGAGAGGGTCCACTTTCCAGATGCCTCTTCATTAGGGAAAAGGCAAATTTTGCAAAGTCTTCTTATTGCTCAGACTTTTCCAAACATGTAATTTCTCCTAATTCTTCTCAGATTTCAAGCAAAGAGTTTTCAAGCTGTTCCAAAGCTCAGACATCTAAGCAAGAGAAATTCAGTGAAGGAAGAAATGTAGCTATGAAGATCAGATGCCAGTAAATGACTTTCATATCAGAAGAGCAACTTTGTGTAGAAGGAAATCAAATCTGTCAATGTTCATTCAGCATGCTGGCACACCTGAGAGATATTCAGTTTCCTCCTAGATGAAACTGTGTGCTGGATGCCACTTGCATTTTTCTATCCCTGATACTCTAATTGAATTGTGCCTATTTCTCTTTTCCTCTGTCTGGATTTTTCAAATGCTCCTTAGATATGTTGCTTCAGGTAAAGTTTCTTTAAAGTGTGAAGGTGCTATTTCCCTGGTATACTGAGGGTTTCTATTGTGAAGGAGTTAGGTTTGGATTCTCAAGCAAACGACCAATGAAATGCTTGGAATACCCAGTAGACCTCCAGGTGTATTCGGGGATAAGAGTGTGATGGAAACATGTGTCAGGATACAAAATCTCAGTGACATTGCATACTAAGAACACCCTTAATAACCAACCATGACTCTAATAAGTTCTATCGAAGATCATCCCGTAGCTTGGACACCTGCCTTTGATGAAAGAATACATCCCAACAGCTACCCAGTGTATGCCTGTTCCATATCCCAGCAGAATGGAGCAACTTAATTTTGCCAAACATTTGGATTAATAAGTACGATCCACAGTGGGTCATAGGGACGTGCCATACAAAGGGACTCTTCAGATGGCCAAACGCGCATCAAGCATTGGCTATGTCCACACTTTTGCCCAGAAAAGCCTTAAGCAGATGACGTGCTAACTTCCCAAACTCACTGAGTTCATTCACCAGATAATAATTCTAGTCATGCACAATGCCTGAAAATACATTAAAAACAAAATGGTGAGTCCACCATGAGCTTACTCTGATTTGAAGATTTCTTGAATTCCTTCCATATGGAAGAAGATAATAGTCAAATCCCTCTGAAGCCATAAATCCCAAAGATTCTACTGCTATGACAGGTATTGGTGTCTTAAGAATCCCCCACTGACTCTCATTCTCATCCTCAATTCTCAGTAAATGCACTTCTGGAAACCCAAATGCAAAATGAAGGCAAATAATTGCCTGAGATTAAACCTGAGGTTACACAAAATATCAACCAGGGAGCAGCTGTGTAAGAAGGAGATCTAATGTGAGAGACATCTGTGCCTTCCCCTCCCCTCCACTAACAGCCAGACCCTGTGGCTTGCCTGCAGAATGAATGGCCTCTCTGTGAGTCCCTGATGGTTCTGACACTAGGAGCCCTTCAGCAGGCTCAGAGCCTCAGATGTATTGTGCTCATCTCTGTTCCCTGCTGACATGTGTGCTTCTCATAGTAATCGTGTACATTTGATTGGCCTAGCCAGGACTAGCTGGGACTCTGCCTCCTGTACTCACTTCCTCTGCATGTTCTCAGAGATAAAGAATGGTTTTCCAAAGAGATCTTTCTACCAAGTTTTGTGAATATGGTAGATACTTACACCCCCTCCTGAATCCCTTTGAGAGGGAACTAGAGTGACACAGGGCTTTCAGTTCATAAAACTTGGCAGAAATCACAAGACAGAATTCCTTGAATCAAGTTACAAAAACCCTGGCTTTGTCTATACACTCTTTCTCACTTTCACCTGCTTTAGTAGAATGCAACTGTCACATTCCAGCTACCCTTGTCGAGAACTACCCAGAGGAGAAGGGAAGAAGCATTTTGCCTCAAAGTCAGGGCGAATAAAGCCCTCAGTCACCTGGCACAAACGGAACTGAATCCTTTCCACAAGGACCTTGTGCCCTTGGAAACAGATCCTTCTGAAGTGCAACTGTCAGGTGAGATGCCTCAGTTGGAACCATGAGAGAGGAAGTCCATCACGGCCACCAAAAGCAGCCATGTTTGGATTCTTGTCCATCAGAACTTAGATTATAATATGCATTGGCTGTTTGGTGACCAAATGTTTTGAGACATTTGGATAGATAGCTAGAGAGGACAAATATACTGCACACAGGAAATATTCCTGAAAGTCTCACTAGAGAAAATAAAGCAGCTTCCTTCAGACAGGTGATGCCTCATCTCCGGAAAACAGCTCTGCATGCCTCTCTTAGAAGTTTCCTTGGGTCTGTTTTCTGGAGCAGTTAGACCTCAATAGTATAAATGGTGACTCCATCACTTACTAACTCCTTGGCAGTGTAGAAGTCATTTAAATCTTTTCTGCCTCTATTTCCTCATATAGAAGATGGGAATAATACTACTACCTGTTCCATGTGAAGTTACACTATTTTATGGCAGTGTCTCAGCATGTAAAACAGTTTCTATTGCATAGCAGAAGAAAAATACATGTCCATAAGAATGAATACCTTGATTTTAATCCACCAATTATACTGCAATTCATATGAGATTTATCACTCCTGCTAGTGTTATTTGCCTGATATCACCCCAAGTTACAGGTAGCTCAAGAATGTGCTTACCTACTTACACTCAGAACACTATCAATCTATCAAAGGTCAATTGGCTGAATGTTCTTATTTAAACTTATTTTTGTTGATACAGTTTAATAGATTTTATTTAAAATGTACTCTTGACATGTCACCTATTTGTGATGTTCTCTGCAGCATTCCAACACATGTACATTATGTGTAGTAATCAAAGGAGACTGCTTGGAATACCAATAGCCAATTCATTATTCTCAGACAGTAATTCTATTGTACTACAGGACATCACAGATCATTCCTACTACTCAGCTGCACTTGAATCGTTTTGGGTGCAAGAACAAGTTGCCATCTTTCCTGATTATGTCTCCTCCTTGAGCTCTGGGTGATCTTTCAGAAGAATTTTCCATTTGAATTTTCAATCACCATTGAATTACACATACTTCTTATTTTCCCATCAATGAAATTGATTAGAATCTAGATATACCTAGTCTACAGTTAATAAAGTATGGGGACATGCATGAAAAGTCTTTAAATGTGAGGATTTAAAGGATCCACACTTTGGATACCTCTCTGTAGGCACCTCACTGAGGCAGTGTGCCATTCGTCAACAGAGAATCACCAGGGAGGTAGAGCAAATGTAACCATGTGTCTCGCTCCACATCTTCAATGAAACAATCCCAAACCTCTGCTGCTTCTTGATGTACTCCTCACTCTGTGTTGCAATCACTGAACCACTTAAATAAAAGTCTATTTCTTCTAGATACCTGTGGGGTTCCAGGGTAGAAGGACCTCATCACTTGAGAATCTGCCAAGCAATGAAAATGTTTGAGTTTTGCTCAGTGACTCAAGGCTGGGCGGGAAACCTGTGCTGTAACAAGCTGTCCAGCTGGTTCTGTTTGATGTTCAAGTTAGAATCACTGCGATAGGGCAAGAGTTTTGGTTTATTTTTAAGGGCAGTGCTCCTGGGATATTTCCAGAATCTAGTGTTTATCTTACGGCAATCACCCAGCCAGTGTATGTGAAGGAGTCTCTAGGTAGAGCTTTGGCATCTGAACTGTGTCTCTCTAGGCCTCATGCTGTCATCATCTGAACTCTCAGGGTCTGCATAACAAAGATAAAAACCAGCTTTAGAAACCCATGCTGTTCATGCTTCAAGCCATCCTTGCAGACAGTTCTTGCTCTCAGTATAGCCCAGTCCCTCATCCCAGGATCCTCTTGTCCGAGTACAGCCTACACTATTTAAGTGAGCCTATCTTAATGAGTTATTGACCCTAGTTACTCATTTTTGTTACCTCAAATCCCAGCACAGTTTTCAGAAAACAGATATTACAAAATAGGTTTACTCATTAGCAAGTGATTATGGTGTGGCTAAATGGACATGATGTTAAATCAGTGTTAAAATGATCACAGAACTATCTGTCAGGTTGATCCTGAAGAAGAACCAGTTGTTACTAATTGGGTACTTCACATCATTCCCAGCCAGCCAGATCAGACACAGGGAGCCATGCTTTCCCTAACACCTTCCTTCTTCCTTCACTTTGTAGCCTTTCCTGCTCTCTGTCCTGGTCCAGGGCCTGGCTTTGGTACCCCTTCTCTCCGCATCTTAATCAAGCCTGAAAAGAAAGACATCAAAAGAGAACTGAAGAAAAACGCCATTTGGTTTTGTTTTGCTTTGTTTTGGTTTTTTTTCCTTCTTTGTGTAACAGCTGTTTTCTTGAGGAGCTAGTACCAGGCACATTATGGGTCCTTGGGACATGTTACTCAACAGGACAGACCAAGCGTAAATTCAGTAGGAGACTGAGTAAACAAGTAGGGAAAGTAACGGAAATGCATATGTAGAATGATCCACTGGAACTGGGTGGTTTCTCTGAGAAACAGCAAGCAGAGTGGCTGGGAATAACAATGCTGAAGTGACAGACAGCTATAAGTGGATTTACTGGCCAGCACTGAGCATTGCATGCAGGGGATCTTCAAAACCCTTTATTTCATATTTTCTGGGTTCACCTCCTTTATTATTCCAATGAGCCGCAGGGCTTTGGATGCAATTAATATGTAAATGGCTCTAAGAGGATTGCTTCCAGTGTAGCCCTCCTCCAGACACTCCAGATGTGTATACACACTCTTGTGGTTGCATCTCCATGTGGGGACAGAGAAAGGATCTCCCATTCAGTTCTCCAAGGATAATTCTCTTCCACTGCTCCCCAGGCCATGGAGAAGCACCACAGTGCCACAGTCCTTCTTATCCTCATGCATGAAGACTATAGCTTTTTAGTTGTTCTCAAACTCCCTCAAAAGATATGACAGCAAATCTTGTGTCCTCTGCCAATAGAAACATCCCTAGCTTCCAATTCTTCACACGAGCCTATGATCCATTCCCTGTCCTTTCTGGAGTTATCTTGTATAATGTTGGGTTGTCACAGCTACCAAAGAGGGCCACTCTGTGGCAACTCAGGAACACTCCTGGGATCCAGTCCCTCTGTTGCTGTTTCCTTACCTTTCCTCTCACAAAACCTAAGCTTTTCACCTTGGCCCAGGAGGGATCTCTGCTGCAAGGTCTTCCTGAACTAATTCATTTCAACATATCAATGCCCTCATCCTTCTCTGAATCTTGGATTCTCCTTTGTAGTCCTAGCACATTCAACATACCGTTTCATCCTAAGGCCTTTGCACTAGTTTTGCAGCTCCCAAGTATATGCTAAAACCAGGCATAATTTCAAATTTTAAGATCAAAATGCACTTATTTACCTATTTGATTTCTCTACAAGCCTCTTGAAATAACTATGCCTTTTCCCAGATATCGACATCTCTCATTCTCTCTCTCATTCCAGGTCTTGGCTGTTGGCCCTGAACACTCTGCCAAGTTATAACTTTCACCTTTTAGCAGTTACTGTCCCGTGACATGCCACATGCTTTACTCATTTATTATTCAGCACACTGTTCCCAGGATGTTAGCTTTAGAAAGACAGAGCTTTTGTCTGAATCCCTTCTGCATTCCTGCTCATAATAGAATAACTAGAAGGGCCTGAATATCCCCTTCACATCCTTGACTCCAGTCTTTGGTTGGGGACCAGTTGTGGGTAAGTAAATCTGGTGCTCCATGTCAGTTGGTCCCCATGACAACCCTCTAAGGTGCAGCTGTTTTACTCACAAGCAAACCAAGGGATGCGTCTGCAGCAGTGATATGTAAAGGCATGTCTAATGGCAGGTATCTTGTGCCAGTTAGACCTGAAACTGAAATTTCTACTGCAAACCCCACACTGTTTTCACTATAGTAAACATCTTCTTTTTAATTATATGTTCCAGCTCCTTCATGTGATGTTATAATCTTGGTATTTTATGCCGATCTTGGGGAAACAGACCTTTCCAGCACTAGCTGGTCCCTAGAGAGAACACTTTATTTATCCTGCAGTGTGTCTTTCATATGCCAAACAATCACATCCAGTTCCAGTATAAGGCTCTGAATTTATTTTAAAAAATCTAGTATTAAGGTGGTTGACCCCTTCTCACCCATTCCTTCCAACAGGAATCAGAATAAATATTTCTGTCTCCCTTGTCCCTCACTCCACTACTGAAATACCCAGTGTCTCCCAAATGCTTCTGGGTGGTAATGAGCCTGTTTTTCTAGTAAACCATGAATACCTAAACATCTTTTCAATGGCAGGTGTGTCCTAAATTTTAAGCCTTCTCTTACTTAAGTAACAATGAAATCTACATTTGCTATGAGTGGATAGCAGGCTGTGTGGAAACTCTGTCCTAACCAAAAGTTAAAATGATTTCCAGGGACCATTTCAAATTTAAAATTAGTGTGGGAAGATCTTGGGAGGCTGTTGAGAAAGTGACATAGGCATAAAAAATAAGGACGTATTTCACATGGTCACAGGCATATTGGAGAAGGAGAAAAGAAAACCTAGAAAACTAGCACCTGATTAATGTTGCTGTATACGATATGACGTGTTCTCCATTATGCCAGTCAATCTCATAAAGTCCTAGTAAGTAGGTATTGTTATTATCATCTAAAAAATCTAAAAATTGTGCCTGGCCCCATAGCCTAGTATCTAAATCCTAGCCTTGCATGGGCTGGGATCACATATGGGGGTTGGTTTTAATCCTGGCTGTTCTACTTCCCATGCACCTCCCTGCTTTTGGCCTGGGAAAATATTTGAGAACGGCCCAAATTGTTGAGATTCTGCATACTCATGGAAGACCTGGAAGAATTTCCAGGCTCCTGGCGACAGATCAGCTCACTAGCTGTTGTGGCCTCTTGGGGATTAAATCAGTGGACAGAAGGTCTTCTTTTTTGTCTCTCCTTCTCTTTGTAAATCTTTCAATTAAAAACCAAATAAAAAAAAACAAAACAAAAATAACAACAGAAAAAATCTGAAAATGGAATTCCAAAAATTTAGGTGTCTTATTCCAATAGAGATAGAGTAGAGATGCAGTCATTTTTGGTACCAATGTTCCATTTGTCAACATACTTATCTACCCACTTGCCACAGACACAGGGACAAGACTAAGGGTGGGGCTAGCTGGTATTACTGACCAGATAAATCCAGCCTTTGTACTTCTCTGATTTATTTCAAAAGAATTATACCAGATTCTTTTATCTCTATATTTCCTGGGGTTTTCTTATTCTCAAAAATCTAAAACCACTCCATTGGTTACGTTAGTAGGTATAGCTCAAATATCTTTCTCTTAGTTAACAGACTTAAATGCTCATATAACACAGAGTTAAATTGATAGGTATAGGTTGGGAACTGACTTCACCGAAGGCTCTCTGAACAAATCACTCCTGAGTGATGGGCAGATATGCTGCCATCAACCTCCTCCCCAACTAAAGTGAAATTTAGAATAACAATATTTAGCTTCTTTATCGACTCATTTCTTGGAAGACACCCATGGTTCATTTAATAATGCACATCTATTTGGCAAGAGAATGGGTCCCTGAAGTCAGGTAATCTATTAAGGAAATAAACACAGTAAAACATACAATGCAAGAAGAAATAAAGGGCTTGGATATTGGAAGGTTTAAAAATAACCCAACAGGGCTCTACAAGGTAGCCTAGTGGCTAAAGTCCTCACCTTGTATGCGCCAGGGTCCCACACGGGCAGTGGTTCCAATCCCAGCTGCCCTGCTTCCCATCCAGTTCCCTGCTTGTGGCCGGGGAAAGCAGTTGAGGATGGCCTAAAGCCTTGGGATCCTGCACCCATGTAGGAGACCCAGAAGAAGCTTCTGGCTGCTGTGTTCAGATTGGCACAGTACTGGTCATTACAGTCACTTGGGAGTGAATCATCGGATGCAAGATCTTCCTCTCTGTCTCTTCTCTCTGTGTATCTTACTTTGTGATAAAAATAAAATTAATATTTAAAAAAAGGAGAAAGGCAAAATGATCAAGAGAGGAAAAGAGAGGGAGAGATGGAAGTGAGAGATCATGAGAGATTTAATGATCAACTGCAGTGCTGGGCCAGGTTGCAGTTGGAAACCTGAAACTCCATTCCATTGCCCCACAAGGAAACCTGGAACTCCAGCAGCTGAGTCACAACCTACTGCCTCCCAGGATTTGTACCAGCAGGAAGCTGGACAGGAAACAGAGAAGCAGAGGCACAAACTGGCATCTTGATGTAGTTAAGCTACAGCTGGACTTGCTCTGCTGTTCACCATAAACTCTGCAATTAAAAGTCTTAAGCTCGGTGTTTTTATTGTTGTTGTTTTTGTTTTACAAATTCTCAACATTACACAAGAATTACTGCTACCTAATTTCAAAATGATCATATTAACCCCAAAAAAGGAACTGTATACCTCTAACTAATCTTTAAACGCTAAATTTGTCCTAGTCTTTTCAAATTTCCAGTCTCTACAATCCTGCATAAATAATAATCTACTTTCGGTTAATATTAAGCTGCCAATTCTACACTCTTCATATAAATGAAATCACACCAAATGTGGCCTTAGTACTCAGCTTCATTTAGAGGCTATAAGGCAGTAAAAGCTCCATTCATGTGATAGCATGAATCAGCACTTAATTGGTTTTTGTGGCTTAATCACATTCCTTTATGTATACTATTACATTCTACAGAGTTCATTTGTTCATTTGTTGATGCACATTTTGGCTCTTCTGTTTTTAAGTTCTGCTTCATTTCCCCCACCAGATAATCCCTGCACCTTTGCTGAAACCAAGTGGAGCCAGCTATGTGGTTCATCAAGTTCAGGCACTACCTTAAATGCTGGCATACCATACAGGTCCTGGTTCCAAATCCTGCTCCATGTCTGATCCAGTTCCTTGCTAATGCACCTGGAAAAGCAGAATAAGATGGCCCAAGGCCTTGGATCTCTGCACCCATATGTGAGACTTGCGTGGAGCTGCTGGCTTCAGGCTTCAGCCCTGGTTGTTACAGCAGTTTGAGGAACAAACCAATAGGTAAATTTCTCTAACTCTGTCCTCAAATAAATAAATGATTCAGTTGACAGTGAACAGACAAGCTCATCTCAGGAATCTCAATTTTGATAGCCATCCATATAATTGATGCAACTGCTACTGACACTGCTGTATTTTACAGCAATTTTGACATAAAAAAGTATAAACCCTCTACGTTTGCTCTTCATTCCCAGGCTTGTTATAGACATTCCTACTTCCCTTTTGTTACGTAATGATTAGAGGAGAAACTTATCCAGTTCCTTAAATGAAAGATTTGTCATTTTTAAAGGAAATATACTGAATCTAAAGATCAATCAGAGAAGCATTGTTGTCTTACTAATATTAGCTGTTTCAATTTGTGCCTTTTCATCTATTTCTGTTTTTTTTCCTCTAATTGAAAATGCTTGTGTGTGTGTGCATGTGTGTGTATTGTCTACAGTACAACTTGTCAGTATATTTGTATAATATGTACTCATCAAGTGAGCATAATCAACAATTCCCCTCACTGACATTATTTTATGATTGGAGGGGATTCTTTATGATTGGGGCTTCCTTCTGCTACTTGGTCATGGACTATAGACTGGGTTATTGTGAACCAGAGTTAGCTTAGATTCCTGTTACAGTAGGCATCTGTTCCTTTGATCTCACCATTTAGTGCCTGTAACTGTAATCTTCAGCCCAAACTTATATAATTCTTGCATTTGTTCAGTTAAGTTTGTCCTTCAGTATTGAATCCTTTTTGATGCTATTGTAGATAGCAATGCTTTCTTATGTGTATTCTCATATTTCTCATACTTACAATAGAGAATTTCAGCTTGTTTTGTATAATGTATTCTGAATTCATTACTCCTAGAAGTTGTATGTATGTTTGTTCTTTGGGATGCTCTACATTCAAGATCTTGACAACGGTGGTAATTGTACTGAATCTTTTTAAATATAGATGCATTTTTTTCTTTTTATCTGTCATGGATGGAATATTCAATATAATGGTGAGTAGAAGCAGTAAGAGATGCCATTCTTATTAGATTTCTGCTTTTATAGGAGAGCATTAATTACCATGCATGATAGTTTCTGTGTCTCCCACGAAATTGTTTGTCAAATTGAAGAAGTTCATTTTGCTTCCTTGTTTGCTGATCATTAATATTATTTGTTTTGAATTTTGTTGTTTTTATTTTTCTACTTTAAATTAGATAATCTGGTTATAGAGTTTTTCTTCTTTATTATGACTGCATCATACTGATTGGTTTGTGTCTGGGGAATAAAAATTAATCTTGGGGAAAGCATCCAACTCTTTTTTTTCAATAATCTGATTCACATTTTACATACAAGCATATTGGATATTAGCATACAGTTCTCATTTCCTGTGTTATTCTTGTTGATGACTTTAGAATGAGAGCAACATTAGCCTAATGGAATGAATTAGGAATACTTTCCTTCTCAATTACATTTCGAAAAACCTCAAAAAGATTGGAGCTGGTTGGGGTTTTTGTTTGTTTCTTTGTTTTTAATATTTAGTAGATTCATCACTAATATTCCTGGTACAACCTCATCATTACTTGTTATAGTTCTACTTGAGCTACATGCTCTTCTTGAATCACTTTTGATAATTCATGTTTTTCTAAAAATCCGACTATTTTGTTTACTGCAAGTATATTTGCCTTTGGCAAGTAATTTTATATAGCAACTTTATAACATTAATTTGTCTGACATTGTCCATAACATTCTGTTTTCCATCTGTGATTTTTGTTCATTTAGTTATCCGTTTTTTAAAAATCATATTTTTCTGATTCATTTATTTTTATTGGAAGGCAGCTTTATAGAGAAAAGAAGAGACACTGGAAGAAAGATAAATCTTCTATCCTCTGCTTCACTCACCAAACAATGGCTACAATGGCCAGAACTGAGCTGATCTGAAGTCAGAAGCTTCTAATGGATCTCCCATGCAGGTACAGGTTCCCATGGCGATGGGCCATCCTCTACTGATTTCCCAGGCCACAATCAGGGGACTGGATGAGAAGTGGAGCCATTGGGACATGACTTGGTACAAATACGGGATCCCGATACTTGCAAGGCGAGGATTTAACCATGTGCCCTTGAGCCTAAAATTTGAAGAAGCATTTTTTTTTTCTTAATTTCCCACATGGCACATTTATTTTGATTATGTCTTGTTAAGTATTTAGAGGAGTGGGTAGCTGCCTGCTTGTAACATGTGGAAGCAGTCGAGGATGGTCCAAAGCCTTGGCATCCAGCACCCATGTAGGAGACAAATGAAGAAAAGGTCCAGGTGTTACATCCATGACCATTCAACCAATTCCACATTGCCTTTAGTAAATGATTTTTAAAAATGCATTCTCAATTCAAGGTTGGAGATGAGTTTTTTTTATATCCTTCAGAAGTTTACAAGTTTTGATTTGAGTAGAATCTTCAAAAATAAAAGCAACTTTGTTCTAAGGAATTCTGCCAATTAGCAGGATATGAATGAACTTTAATTGCTTCTGAGAACATTTATTTGAATAAAAGAGACATTTTCAAAATCTCCAAATGCACGCTTGAAACCAGATGCCTCTTTGAATGATAATAATTTGGTTTTCCCCTGAAGTCACCTGCATATGCTTTATTTGTATTTCTGTTTCAACTTTTTCTAAAAGATCTCTTCTCCAACAATATGGAACAAATAAGTACTCCTGAGTGACAAGCCAATTTCCCAGGGGTAAAGTTTCAACTGTGCCCTGTCATCTTTAGTCTTGCATCTCCTGTGATAAGAACTATGAACTCCCAACAAGATTCTGCACCTAAAACTTCCACAAGATCAAGGCAGAAATGTTTCTCTTAATGCAAACCTTTCCTAGGCCTCTCTTTCTGACTGTGACCGTTAACGATCACTGTTTCTGAGTAATTAACCAAAGGGGATCTTCGCTATGACACAGCCAGTTAAGTCTCTTCCAATGTTGATGCTACCACCCCGTATGGACTGAGAGCCAGGACTGCTCCATGTCATACCCAGCTCTCTGCTAACATCCTGAAAGGGCAAGAAAATAGTCCAAGTGTTTGGGACTCTTCATCCATATGAAAGGCCAAGATGCAATTCCTGGTCCTTGACTTCAGCCTCACCCTTCTTATGCATTGCAGGCATTTTTGGAGTCAACCAGCAGATGGAAGATCTTCCTTTCCCTCTCCCTGTGTGTCTCTGTCTCTTCCTCTCTCTATCACTTTCAAACAAACAAGTGAGTCTTTAGAGGCATTTCTCTGACTCATATTGCCCTTCCTATTACTGTCTGTTATCTCTTCCTCATTCCGTCTCCACCTTTCCCTGTGGTACGCTATTTCCTCCTGCAGATGGCCATTTCTTTCATTTCTCTTCCCTTGAAAGTCCCCTGTCTCTGTGTCAGGTTCTCACACACAGGTGCCTCTGCACTGGCATGGCTGCGGCCTACCCTGGCCTCCACACAAGTGTCTGCTCTGCTCTGAGCAATGTGGACAGCAATGAGCAACACTGAGTGTTATGGAGGCAAGGATGACCTGTCCTCCAGAAACCAAGAGGACGCCAACGCAGCTGGGAGCAGTGTGAGAAAGCACATAAAGTAAAACTGAAATAACGCTGCATACCAGATAAAGGTCGATGGATTTCAAAATGTCAAATGATAAAAGGATGATTTTCCTTCCAGATTCCAGTTAACACCATTTATCTGTTGCCAAGCCTTTAACACCTCTAACTGCACATGCATTTTTAGTCTCATAGTAGCAGTTTATTAGCAATTCATTTAAGTCTATATTAATATTTTCATAAATGTCAATAAATGTCAAAAATAATATGAAAATTCTGGGATATATTCTTGAATATAATAATTATGCATGGAAACACACAGATGGATACTCACAGGCCAGTTGAGGCTAATGCGGAGGTTGACATATAGACATTGGTACATAAATGGGTACAGAAGAAAGACTGATTTTCTAGAAACTTGCTAAGAAATAGCACATTGCAAAAACCAAAGACATTATGGGTATTCAGCAAAACATGTATTAACTTTATATTGTTGGAACTCTTTGTAATTTTCACAATAAAAAACAAATTGCTTCTTTTCAAGGCAGAATTACAAAGAGAGAGAAAGACAGAGAAAAAGATTTTTTCACGTAGTAGTTCAGTCCCCCCAAAGCCAGGAGTTGGCAACTTCATCTATATCTCCCACCATGGTGGCAGGTCTTTTCAAGGAGTCTTCTCAGCAGCACAGCAGAGAGAAGGATCAGCAGTGGAGAAGGTGAGGGCAACTTGAACTTGTAATCATGAGGGAGGGTGGCTTTTTAAGCAGTGGCTTAACCCTCTGTCCTACAATGCTGACAACTGCAGCCCCCACTTACTACTTTTTTCCTATGGCAACGTGCTTGTACAAGCTGGTTGGCATGCATTATTTTAATTTAAATCCCTTCTAATCCTTACAATCATTTGTTCAATAGATGGCAGTAACTGATGGTTCAAGTAAGTAAATGCCTGTCACCCACATGAGAGACATGGATTGGGTTCAGCCTCCCCAACCCAATCCTGAGCTGATGCACTCAACTGGGGAGTGAACCTACAGATGGGGAATTTCCTTCACTGTCACCATCCCATCCCTTTGCCTTTAAAATAAGCAGAATAATAGTTAAAGAAAAAAAGTAAAGGATAGATACTGCATCACGGGGCACTAACATTGGATGAATGGTATCCTTTTATATGTTACCCGATTCAACGCTCAGATAGACTTGTGAGTTAGAGTAAAATCCATGAGACTCTGAGTTACTCAGAACTGAGCCAAGGGGTCCAGACTGCTACTCTCACTCAAGAACAGTGTTTCCTGTAACTAATGTTGCTACATTGTGGTCATTCGTGCAACACTGGAGACAGGGCAGGGGGATCACAGAACATCAAGCATCTCTCTTAGATATGCCAACCTTCAGTTTGCTCCTCACTCTCACCCTACAAAGGGCAATTAGCATGTGGTAGGAACCCTTCCCCACCACGCACTTCTCTGGGGTCCAGAAAGCTTTGGCCCTACATCTGCCTCTGCAAAAATCCCTGATAACTAAGCAGCAACTCTTCTTGTTGATTCTACAGCTCTAGGTTATCCCAGAATGGCCTCTCCCTTGTAGCCATACCACATGCCATCATGGGCTTGGAGAAATTAAGTGACTCACTAAACAAGAAAAGAGTTGAAGAACTGAGTCACAGTCTTGGCTTCTAATCTGAAAGATTCAAGCTAGGAAGATTACGATATCCAAAGTCACATTCTTACTCATTTATAGGGCTTACACTACAAGTAATTTTTAAATTCACTAGTTTATGCTTGTTGCCATAGCTCACTCTTCCTTCAATGCATGGCTTCTTGCTTTATAACACCATGGATGCTCATTCGTACAGATGATATATGGTTGCACCCAGCTTGTTATCATCATTGTCTCTAATGGTGATAACCTCCACAAATCTGAAATTCTCTTTTTTTTTTTTTATTTTAGAAGAAAGGCAGAGAATAATGTTAATACTCTGATTTGCTCCCCAGATACCATGGTTGAGCCAGGCCTATCAAACATGAGAGCTAAGAAATAAATTCTGGTCTTTGTGAGTAGCAGGGGCCCACGTATTGAAGTCAACATCTGCTATACTTCTAGGGTAAGCATTACCAGAAAAACCGTTGTCAGAAGCTGAGTTTACAGTTGAATTTAGCCACGTGATATGGAATTTCACAATCCAAATTGTTATCTTGAACATTGTGCCACACTCCTATTCCCCAGGTATGTAGCTCTTAAAAATAGCCCAAATAAGCATAATGTACTTGAAAGTTGAAGATACATATTTATAAAACTTTTCCTGAACTTGACATAAAGCCTATGTATATACACAATAATCTGTGTGACCAGTGATGTGTAGGATAGGGCCAGGCAGCCCCTGCTGTCTCTACTCCCAGGACATCACCCAGGACAGAGATGATGTCTCAAGAAGGAGTGTTTGGGAATATCCCCAGCAGCCAATGGTGATCTACAGAAAGAGAGGAGGGTTATGTAACACACCCCATGGGAATCCACCTGCAACCCACACAGCTTCTAATGCATGGATTCAGCAAACATCACTGACATTCTTCTAGAGGCATCAGGGATGGGGTTAGCATTGTGAGGAAACAGGTTAAGCTATCACTTATAATACCTGCATTACATATTGGAGCACAGCTTCAGTCCTTGCTGCTCCTTCTTTGTTGCAGTTCCCTGCTCATGTACCTGGGAAGTACTTGGGTTCCTGCCACACACATGGAAACCTGAATGGAGTCCCAGGACCCTGTCTTTGGAACCTGACGCAGTCTCAGCCATTGCAATGATTTGAGGAGAGTCGGTGCTTGAAAAATCATTTCTACCTATTTCTACCTGTTCTACCCATTCTGCCTTACAAATAAACATCTCTTTAAAAAGATCAAAGAAAAAGGAAGTGTGTGCATGCTGTGAGATATTCCACCAAGCACCTGCTCTAACTTTAATCATGGGCAATTCTGACTCCAACTAAAGTGAGTAAGGATACATTCCCCCCAAAGTTTCAACACAATTCCATAGTTGCATTCCTCTTTCCTTGGATTGTCAACAGTTGTTAACCTGATTTTATAATACAAAAAAACCCACAGAAAACAGATTCACAAAATTGCAGACCAGCTGTGTGCTGAAGCAAAGCAGTGCAGAAGTGGGACAATCAGAATGTGGCTAGCACTAATTGGTCCAAGGCCCCTGCTGCAATTCTAAATCACGTTACATTCACCTGCTGGGCTTCGGTTCAAAAGGAAACTTAGGCAAAACCCTGTAACTCAAACATATTGCTTTTCATTCATCAGCATTAAGTATGTCAAACAACAAACTGCCTGTGCATGGCTATAAATTCCTCTGCCTAAAACAATAACAAGAATGCGAGTTGAAAGTTGTATCAATGCTATAAATTCCAAATTGCTACACAAATGTCAAATGCAAGGTTTGGGAGTGAGTATAATTTTGTGATATTTTCTGAGAGTCTATAAACTCTTAACAAGTAAACAAGGCATAACCAACATGGTGGAAACTCAGATAAATGATGACTAAATAACTTGGGCCCTGTACAATAGCCTAGCAGCTAATTTCCTTCCCTTGTATGCACTAGGATCCCATACAGGGCCAGTTCTAATCCTGGCAGCCCTACTTTCCTTCCAGGTCTCTGCCTGTGGCCTTCGAAAGCACTTGAGGACAGCCCAAGTCCTTGGAACCCTGTACCCACATGGAAGACCTGGAGGAATCTCTGGGGTCCTGGCTTCAGATTGGCTCAGCTCCAGCTGTCGTGGCCACTTTGGGAGTAAGCCATCAGATTCCTGTCTGTCCGTTCTCCTCTTTGTACCTCTAGCTTTTTACTAAAAAAAAAAAAAAAAAAAAAAAAAAAAAAAAAAAAAAAAAAAAATTCATCTTTACAGGGAAAAAAGATGATTAAACAACTCAAGAAGATAGAATTTTAAAATAGCACTTTTTATTCATTCTCGGTGGTACCTGATTCAGAGATGGTCGATATAGGGTATGACACAGTCCATCACCCCAATCAGCCTATGCACATGTTGGTAGTTGCAGTTGCTCGGTCAGTTCTGTTTCCAGCCCTGTCCTCTACACAAATGGATGGGTGTTGCAGTACAGCCTGATCCTGCCATCAAACACTTGGCCTTCACGTAAATCCGTGAAATTTGCAGCCCAGTCAGAGCAAACTTCAATAATTTCCACCAAGCCCACTTCCTGCCTTGGATCCCGTGCTTAAAATTATGTACAATAGAGTGTTCCAGTTCATCACACATCACATTCAGCTCTCATACATGTCGGTGGTCATCAAAGCTTATTTCAACCCTACCAACCCCACTATCCAGTCCACGCACTATGCTGGCAGGTGCCACTCTCTCTCTCTGATCATTCCTGCCCCAGTCCTGGTTCTCATGCTCACCAGTTGCAGTGGTAACCCAAGAGGGAGGTGCCCACTGCTTCCCTAATGAGCCCACTCCTACTCCTGGATCCTGCGCTACCCAGGTGGTTCTGCAGTTTAGTTTGACAGAATTTGCCCCAAGTGCCAGCATTAGCTAGCTGATGCTGTGGCAAAGCTCAGCCAACCCACACCCACTCTGGCTTGTGCATGCATCAGTGGGAACAGAGGCATGTCAGGCTCACTTTTCCCTAATCCCATTCACATGGAAGCCATCAGGTGTTGTAGCCCTGGACCACATGCTCACTAGTGGGAGCTATGACCCTCCAGGGGAGTTTCTCAAATTCCCCCACTTAGCCCACTCCAAGACCCAGATCTCATGCCTTCTAGTGGGTGCCAAGGCCTTATCTGGTATAGCCTGCCTCTCCATCATGGCCTTTGTATGACCTGATGGATGTTGAGTCCCAGCACGCCTCATACCCTATTTTAGCCTGCACATGAGAGTGCAGCAGCCTGAACTGCCCAGGCTGTTTCCAGTCCAAGTACCCCTGAGTGTTAGTGGATACTATGGTCACACCTAGCTCAGCCCATCACGACCCCAACTCTTAAGCTAACCAATGGGACCGGTATTTCCAAGGGGTTGCGCAGATATATCCCTACAGAATCTACCCCCAGATCTGGTTATCTTGCATGCACTTTAGTGTCATGCTCCAGCATAATGTGACCTGTCCACTGTTCTGAAACTAAGGCAGGTAAAGGGATCTACCTCTGCCAGGCAGTCCCCTAACCCTAGCTTTCATGTGGATTGGTGTGTGGTGCTCACCAATGTTCCATGCTAACAAGCTTAACTCAAGATTCCCATGTGTGCTGGTGCATCCATACAGGTCTTCCAGTCTCTTCCCTCCAAGCTATCAGAACTCACCCCTCCCCACGCTTACCTGCAATACAGTGGCCCTGTGATCAGGAGTCCCTCAGGAGTCATTCCTTAAGTACACATATGGTAGATCCATGAAAGTGCCTAAGAAAATGATCACTTATCCTTGGCACATACAGATGCCCATTAAATGTTGACAGTGGATGTTTCATGACTCAAAGATGAAATCATAACTCACTTTATCATTGGATAGCTTATCTTTTAGTAATAAAAAATGAATCATGGGCAGGAAAAATGATGTTTCAATTGGCTAACCTTCCACCTGCAAGTGTTAGCATTTCATACGGGTTTCAATTGGTGTTTTGGTTACTTAACTTCCCATCCAGCTCCCTGCTTGTTGCCCAGCAAAACAGTAGAAAGTGACCCAATTCTTGGGACTCTGCACCCATGTGGAAGACCCAGAAAGCTCCTACCTCCTGTTTTCAGATCAGTTTATTTCCAGCCATCACAGGCAATTGGAAAGTGAACCAACAGATCTTTCTCTGTTTTTCCTTCTGACTGCAGATCTGCCTTTCCAATAAAAATAAACAAATCTTTATTAAAATGTATCATGGATATACAAAGGGAGCTCTCTCATTTCTAGGTGCTGGTTGTGTGTGCATTCCAGCTGAAGACTGCAGATTTCAATATGCTTGTGTTTTCAAAGATTTGAATTGCCACAAAGTTTGTACTTTCACATTTTAACTCCTGGCATGATGACATTAAGAATGTAGGCAGAGTCTTAGTGAATGGGATATTAGAAGCCACAGAGATTACCGTTATCCCTTTCACTACGTTCAGGCCAGAACACAGGCCGGCACCTTGCTCTTGGACCACTAGCCACGACAACAGGAAGACCTAAATGCCCATTGTGTAGAAGCTCCCTCTGCTGTAGTGTTTCCCTCCAGAAGTACCGACAGAGTAAGCTGCAGTTAGTTCTTCCTTATCGCCCAAAGTTACAGGGACAATGGGGAGTGACCTGAGTGAATGAAATGTGCCCCAAGCCCCCATTTCTAAATAGCATCTAATCAGACTCACTTGAATTCTGAGTTAGACAGGGCCGTTAACCTTATCCTCATCAGTACATGAATCTGCCACCTGCCTAGGTAAGAGGGACAATTTCTGTTTCCTGCACAAATCTCCAGAAAAAAAAAAATGTTATTTGAAACAAAAACGGTCAGTGCTTCTATTCACAAAATTTGCTGAAATACAAACATCCCAGGGAAAACTATCCCAACAGATTATGCGTTTCTGCCGTGGGTTCAGGAAGATCTTTGAGGATTTTTTAAAATTATGTTTAACACGTGGTTCATTTTCAAAATACTTCTGTAAACATAGCAGCTTTGTCAGCTGTCAGATGGTAGGAAAGAATACCACAATCATCTGTTTCTCACAGTTGTGGAAACTAAAGTCTGAACTCTGGGTACCAATTCGATCTGGTTCTGCTTGGGTTGCAGGTGGCTCCTCTCTTAACAGAATCCTGGCAGAAGAAGGGAGCTCTGGTGTCTATTCCTATTCTTATCAGGATATGAGTTGCATCTTGGGACCTTGTGACATCATCTAAACCCACTACTAACCAGAGAGCCTTCACCTGAGAGTTGAGGCTTCAACAAGCAAATCATGACATCAAAGTACAATATTTGTGAATACGTATGTGTAGCAGGCTGGTGGTGCGGATATGGCATACAAGTTGCCTTCAAAAATGTGTTATATCTTCAGTATCTCCATGTAGATTTTCTCCATTGCTTCTTCCATATCATCTCTCTAGACATCATGGATCCCATGTTTGAGTAAGCAGCAGAATATATGCAAGAAGACATTAGGCCAGTGGTCAATTATCTCTGATGACCCAGTCTGGATCCACTAAGCCATCACACTGGGTCCTACACACATCTTTCAACATAAGCTGTGCAAATAACTAATTTGAGAATATATATATATATATGTGTGTGTGTGTGTGTGAGATTTCATCAATGTGCATTAACATAATATTTACGAAAATTGGAAATCCCTGTCTAATGGAAATTCTTACAAGCTAGTAAGGTAACAGGAATAAAGCAATCTAATTCTTGGATGCCTACTTTTATAAAAGCAGAATGCCAGAAACCTTGGCAAAATTCAAGACACATGATAACATAAGAGAACAAATATCCATGAGCACGTAGCTACAGAACTTTGACTAACCTAATAGCAGGCATTTTAAACATGCGGAAAAACAGGGCCCAGCGCGGTGGCACAAGTGGTTAAGGTCCTCACCTTGCACGCCCGGGATCCCATATGGGCGCCGGTTCTATCCCAGCAGCACTGCTTCCCTTCCAGCTCCCTGCCTGTGGCCCGGTAAGGCAGTCGAGGATGGCCCAAGGTTTTGGGACCCTGCACCCGCGTGGGAGACCCAGAAGAGGCTCCTGGCTTCGGATCGGCATAGTATTGGCCGTTGTGCTCACTTGGGGAGTGAATCATCGGACGGAAGATCTTCCTCTCTGTCTCTCCTCTCTGTATATCCGCCTTTCCCATTAAAAAAAAAATAAAAATAAATCTTTAAGAAAAATAAAACATGCGGAAAAAACAACAAAAACCTCCGCATTGATTGTGAAACATTTTAATACCCATATTAGCATGTCATTTAATTATATTTAGTTTCCTTCAAAATGAGCAATGTTTTATGGTAATTATAAAGTACCAATTGGACAAGGCATCGACTCAGACTACTCTTTGAACACCAATACCTGAAGTTCACTGAAATTCTACAAAACAAATCCTCAACCGAATAATCAAAGTGGAGCTCAAGTAAAAATCTATCAAGAATCATTAATAAATATATACAAACATTCTGCTGTACCAACAGTGTCTTTTGATGTGAAGTTTTGGGAAATTCTGCATAAGTATTAAATACCAACAATTAAGTTTAAAAAAAAATCTCTTTCAGGGCTAAGTGGGGTAGTTTGGTGGCGAAAGTATTTGCTTTATATGTTACTGGATCATATGGGTTTTTTTTTATTGTTATTGTTTGTTTTGTTTTGTTTTAGCATTTTTTAAGGATCTGTTTATTTTTATTGCCAAGTCAGATACACAGAGAGGAGGATCTCACATCTGATGATTCACTCAACAAATGACGCCAATGGCCAGTGCTGTGCCGATCCAAAGTCAGGAGCCAGGAATTTCCTCCAGGTGTCCTTATGTTGGTTCAGGGTCCCAACACTTTGGCCTGTTCTCGACTGCCTTCCCAGGCCACAAGCAGGGAGCTGGATGGGAAGTGGACCTGCCGGGATTAGAACCGACGCCCATATGGGAACCCAGCGTATTCAAGGTGAGGACTTTAGCTGCTAGGACAAGGCACTGGGTCTGGGCACTGGTTTTAAACCTGGCAATACCGCTTCTCATCCAGCTCCCTGTAGTGGTCTGGGAAAGCAGTAGTCAAAGGCGGCCCAAAAACTTGAGACATTGTACCCGCATGGGGGACCTGGAAGAAGTTCCTGGCTCCTGGCTTTGGATCGGCTCAGCTCCAGCCATTGCGAATACTTGGGGAACAATTCAGTAGAGGGAATATCTTCCTTTCTGTCTCTCCTCCATTCTGTATATTTGCTTTTCCAATAAAAATAAATAAATCTTAAAAAAAAAGCACTTTCTTTAAAAGAAAATAACCAATGTAAGAAAATCTAATCTGTGATTCCCTTTGAAAGTGATAATGATAACTCTAGGGAATGATAGATCCCCAAAAGCATGAACTTGCCAGTGATCTGAGTCCAGATGGGTTTACTGCTTCATAAACAATCCTAGATAAAATACAACTGCACCATTTAACCTTACAGGAATACTGCTGAATGAGTCTATCTGCATGACTGATGGCACTGTGCTGTTTGAAATATCTTAACTCCTGTAATGAAAACAGCCATGCCTTCTCCATCTAATAGACACAAAAACAAAATAGAGGCTCTGAGAATTCTAGAAAGTGGAGGGCTCAGATCAAACTTTCACCAAGCTCTTAATGATGTCCACCATCTCTGCCTCTCTCTCTGTCTCTCTCTCTCTCTCTTTCTCTCATCCCTGAATGCTTAGAACAGGCCTTGCAAAAGTCAGGTGGCGGGGGGGATGGCTCCAGTCATTGTGACACTTCCAGACCTGTAATCTCTCCTTCTTCATCCTGCCTACCCCATTACTGCTTAAACAGAAATACTGTGTCCTTAGCCTGTATTCCCCAGGGGTAAAACCCTGCTCAGTTTCGCTTCTACCTCCTCTATCCTGTAGTCCAAGCCCAAATGTTGTCCTGTTTACAACTCTGGTGTCAGCTGTCTTCTTCCAGATAAGGAGAACTTCTGCTGAATCATCTCACACTGAAAGTTTGTTGTGACACCCAAACTCTTTAACAGAATGACATTCAGGGTACCCCTGGCTGGCTGACATCTCACAGTGCCATGTTCTTGTCTGAAGAAGGCAAACATGCTTTCATAGGCAATGATAAATGAGTCCTGGCTAAAAGAATAAATGATTAGTTAGCATAAAAAGTGTAGAAGAAAAAAATAAAGGAAATGACCCCATTTCTATACTTCTGCAATTTAAAAAAAGACCCAATTATGGGCCCGGCGGTGTGGCCTAGTGGCTAAAGTCCTCGCCTTGAACTCACTGGGATCCCATATGGGTGCCGGTTCTAATCCCGGCAGGTCCACTTCCCATCCAACTCCCTGCCTGTGGCCTGGGAAAGCAGTCGAGGATGGCCCAAAGCCTTGGGACCCTGCACCCTCATGGGATACCCAGAACAAGTTCCTGGATCCTGGCTTCAGATCAGCATAGCATCAGCCTTTGTGGTCACTTGGGGAGTGAATCATCGGACAGAAGATCTTCCTTTCTGTCTCTCCTCCTCTCTGTATATCTGACTTTCCAATAAATAAATAAATCTTTGGAAAAAAAAGACCCAATTAATATACATAGATGGCTTGTATGAGTTAATGAATCAATTGTATGAGCTGATCAATTGCCAAGAGCACACACTGCAGCTCATTGATGTTTTTGCTAATTTGCACTGTGTATTAACTTCACTTATGATTAACTTCACTTCAGATTAACTGTAACTGATGCTGTGAGTATATGTGGTCACAACAAACTCACTGCCTGCTGAGAAAGGACACTGAGTAGCCTGTGACATGGGTAAAAGATCAGCTCTTGAGAAGTGACCATGGCACATTTTTATGCTGCTAAATTATTTGAACGAGTAGGGAAATCTGGCTCATGAAACCCTTACAGAGCCCTAAGGAAATATTTTTGTGAAAGAAGGGATGCATGTTGCTGAGCTTCACTAGAGAGAGGGCATCTTATCAGTTAAGGCTGTAACTGAAGCTCCTGTGAGTGAAACCTCACCACTCTAACACTGCTACTCATGTACCTTGTATGTAATTTCCTTTCCTTTCGTAAAGAAAGATGACTTAGGAGAATGGCAACAAAATCCTAGCTGATAATGAAGTCCATCCATCTGTCACCCAATCCTAGGGAAAATGCTGGCTGGGATCCTGGCTTCAGCTGCTGCCAGGGGCACTGGACATGCACTACCCTCATCCTGCTATCTAGTGGTCAGGTGTCAGCACACCCTTCTCCCTACACCTTTAACTCCAATGTTGATGATGCTGATAGCCTCCTAGTGACAAACCTGATCACCCCACAACTTTGTTCAAGGAAAGGAGACATTTTTAAGCTAAGATGGAACTTCTTTGGATCACATCCCCACAGTTCTTTTCTTTAAAGCAAACTTAGCCATACACATTTCATTAAAGAAAATCAATTGGGAAATTGGGTTTTCAGCATTCCTGCAAATGCACGGACCTAATAATGACTGTGGACTGTGTTAGCAAGCTCCTTCTTGCATTCTGCTTATTCTACCAAAGTGAGCATCCAAAAACATAAGATCCACTATGTTACCTGTTTCTTAAACTCCTTCAGCAGCATATTATTGCTTTTGTGTTGAATGTTCAAGTTGCTGAGCACAAAGACAAAAGCTCCTCCCAAATGAAATGTGACTTCAGCCCACACTGGGTTCATTCTGCCCTCTAGCACTGGCATGAGGAGCAAATACTTATCACCCAGGAGTGCTGTAAGATGACAACACAGCCAACTGTAAACCCCCTCAACTGACAAGGATCACTTGTCCTAGTCCTCGCTTAAAATGGACAAGGCAAATGAACCATTATCTAGTTGCTTATAAGGATACTAATGCCACATATGTGGACTCCAGTACATAAATTTCCCCAACAGTCACAGTATCTGCTGTCGATCACACTGCTGTTACAGGTCAGGCTTTGGACTTATGACTGGCAGATAAAACGAGGACAGTTGTGGCAGGAATCCAGTTTAGCGCATTGGTGTTACACTTTTTCCAGGATTGTCTTCCTCCTTCAAAATCTATCTAATCTACAATGCAGCCTCACAAGTTCAAAGTGAATCTCACCTTTTCTTTCCAAGTAACCTTCTTACAGATGTTTGCTCCATGGACAAGCACTTGCTGAGTGAATAGATGCATCAAACAATAAACAGCTTTTGTAATTCTAATGAATCAAGTAAAATCAATATGAACTCCATTGGAAAAAATTCAGAAAGCTAAGAGGTTAAAAAAAAAACAAACAATACATACCTATCTTTAATTTTTTTTTTTTAATAGAACCCTGAGACAGAGCCACCTGGAGTACATTTCATGCTGGTGGCAGCCAAATGGCTAATGCCCAAGGGTTTATAAATACTTGACATCCAATCTGAACTCTGAATTTGAGTTAAGTTTTCTAAAATCATCAAGTGCCTACTTAACATTTTAAAGAACCTTGGTCCTGCTGCTGGGGTGCAGGTGTGAGAGATGTGGGAGACACAAAACTGGTTTGGCGAAAAATGGACAGTAATGTTAAATTCTGAGAAAACCATTGTTTTAGAGTGAAATTGTGGTAATGACCAGCAGACAAAAGTCTTGGAGGCACTCCTGAAATAATTACATCCTAATTGGGCCCAGCACAGTGGCGCAGTGGTTAAGGTCCTCCCTTTGCACCGAGATCCCATATGGGCGCCGGTTCTAATCCCGGCATCCCCACTTTTCATCCAGCTCCCTGCCTGTGGCCCGGGAAAGCAGTCCAGGATGGCCCAAAGCTTTGGGACCCTGCACCCGCATGGGAGACCCCGAAGAGGCTCCTGGCTTCGGATTGGCACAGCATAGGCCACTGCGCTCACTTGGGTGGTGGCTCATCGGAAAGAAGATCTTCCTCTCTGTCTTTCCTCTCTGTATATCCACCTTTCTAATAAAAATAAAATTAATCTTAAAAAAATAATTACATCCTAATTAATGTTGAATTAGACTTTCGATTGTGAGCTGCATCCCAGGTGTTTCTCCTCAGCTCAGAAATACCCAGTTCTCACCCACTGGTTTCACAGGTGCTACTCAGCACTGTCTCAGTTCTGGTTTTGAGTCGTGAGCTCAAAGCTTCCAAGTCACAAAGAGCCAGTGTTGAAAACTCATTAACTCCACTACCTCAGATTTAAACATAGTGATTGGATTCTTGAGTGGCCTGACACTCAGGGGTGTTTTGATGACTGGCCTGTCTCCCCAGGAACAGGGGCACTGTGCTGAAGCATCCAAAAACCAGCTGGGTTGCCAGCTGGTCATGGGCTACCTGCTTCTCAGCCTGTGAATGCTTCAGAATGAATCTTTAAACCAGCAGATAATTGTTTTCATGCTACAATTATCCAAGCACTGTTTTACAAATCTTGCTTGATGAATGATCTTAAAGGATGCATTTATCCCAGCTCCTCTCCTCACAAGCAGCTGGGATGCCCATGTGCTTCTTTTAACTTTCTCCACCCTCTGGTCCCTGCCCACACTTGAACTCACTTCAAGCTGTTCTTGCTTGTTCCAGTCTCTCCTTCTCACAGGAACAAACTATTGTTTTCAGTCAGTATCCATCAGGTTTCTGCAAACAGAACCGGCCTCTGATATTATGGAGCAATATCACAAATGATGCATGAGTGACTAGAATCGAGGAATAGCAAATAAAGCCACCACCTGCAATGTTAGTATCCTATGTGGAGACAGGCTGAATGTTTGATTTCCTGCCATTCATCTCACTGTGACTTTTTCGATAGCCACTTTCACTGGATGCCTCCTGCTGCCCCATGCATTTTCAAGCAATGAATGCACCTTCTAATATGGCAGTGTCATGCCCATCCCGTGGAAGAGATCTCCTTTCCGTATCAGTCTCACTTGTGGCATCAAAACCCTCATGTTATCTCCCCATTTTTTTAAATTAAGGACTTATTTGTTTGAAATGAAAAGTTATAGAAATAAAGGGGAAATAAATATGGAGAGAAAGAATTCAACCTGCTGATTCTCTCTTTTAATGGTGACAGAACCCGAATCAAAGAGACTGGTACACCATCTGGGTCAGGAACATGGGTTGAGAGACCCAAGCACTTGGGCCACCCACAGCTACCTTCTCAGGCATATCTGCACAGAGATGAATCCGAAGTACAAGACCAGGATTTGAATCATAAGGGGTGCAGACATCTCAGCTGGTGGCTTAACCTACTATGCCATATCACTAGCCCTGTTTCTTGTTCCCTCTTTAGGAAACTCCAGCCTGGACCAGTTGTCATCTTCTAATGTCAGTCACATCTGTACATAGGCTTAACCCAGGGTCGCCATCATGCTGAGCCCTCCCTCTGAGATTCACATGGTGCTCCTGTTCTCCTTCCTAATGCTCCATGCCCAGAGGCACCTCAGTCTCAACTATGAACAATTTTTTACCTCCTATACCCTGCCAGCTCTACTGCTTTTTCTCTGTTGCTCCACATTTTTTTTTATGAATCCCCTATAGCTCTTTCCCATTAGTCAATATATGTCTCTTCCCTCCTACTTGCTTCATAGCTTCACCTTTCTTTGCCCGTCTACCTAAAAGTGCCTAATCTCTATTAATGACATTGTCCTGAGATTCTGGCCCCTTTCCCCCTCACCACAGTATTGCTCAGTCAGGCTCTCTTCTCTCTGCCTCTCTGAAATTTCACATTTCCCCAGGCTGCTCCAAAGACATCTTACTTCATGTTGCCCCTACATTGTCACACACAATTCTTGGTTGTTGTTGTTTTAATGCATAGATACATATACACACACAAACACACACATACACACACACGCATATGTGTGTGTATATCTATATATTTTTTTTATATTTTACTTTTTTGAGACAGAAAGCATAGAGGAGAGGTCTTCTACTCCTGTCTCACTCCTTAAATTGCTGCAATAGCCAGAGCTGAGCCCAGTCTAAACTGGTAGCTGGGAACTTCTGCATTTTCAACATGGGTGCAGGGCCCCAAAACCTGGCCGGCCTACAATGGTTTCCTGACTGTAATCTAAGTGCTTGGTCAGAAGTGGATCAGCCAAGACCTGAACCCAGACCCATAATGGACTCTAACACTATAGCAGGAGAATTAGCCTGATATGCCACCACACCAGACCCTGGTAGTTTTACTTTATGAATATCCTTTTCCCCATCCACAGCTCCACTAAAACCATTTCTAGAAGTATGAGAGGAAGAGTGGATGTGCAGCTGGTCACCTGGACAGCTCATAGTCCTCAGCTAGATTTCCTGTCCTCTGCTCAGGCAAGCCAGTTTGCAACTCACATCATCTCCTCCTGCTCTCTCAAGTGCATCTCGGGGGACATTGCCAGTGTTCACAATAATGCTCATTTTCTGTAGCCCTCCACAGGTAAGCGGATGTTTCCCAACTTGAATGTCAGAATCCTAAATCATTACCTCTGCACCAGAAAAGAAGCAAACAAATGAGTGTTTTAGATGATAATCCAATACCACTTATTCCCAAGTTCTAGTTTATTTCTTATTTTTAAGATGTAATTATTTGTTAAAGATATATTTATTTGAAAGACAGATGAAATATGAACATAAGCAAACCACCAGCATGTGCATGATGGAGAGGGACTTACTGTAAGGCTGTTACTCCAAATGACAGGGAAATCAATAGCACATGCACGGACCAACTGAAAGTTCTGTGGAATAACTTTCTGGGTTTCAGCGGACGTGCCTTCCACCGCTCATTTTTCTATCACATCTATTTTTTAAAAAAACCATTGTCTTCATTTAACTCTCTGCGAGTAGCTATCTAACTCTAGCTCAGATTTATCAGTCACCAGGGAATAGTTGGCTCAGATTGTTGCTTGAAAATATTGTTTGGAAGGGGTTTCTAAATACAGGGAGCAAAATGCATTTTTTCTAGTTTTACAATAGATCTAGTTGAACAATATTTAAGAATTAATTACAGTCTCACAAATGTGTTCCACACAATGTTACTCTTCAGTAACCATTTCCTTTTCTAGAAAAAAGAAAAGATCCAATGTTGTAACAGCCTATTTTATTGAAACATTTGACTAATGGCAGGTGAATTAATGTAGCAGCAGCACACCGAGCTTCTGCAAGTTTGGTTATGTCATGGTACAGGTATCTTTTAACTGGATGCTGACACTGACAAGATGCCGTGCCTTTCAGGATGCAAAAGCATCTCAAAATAAGCTACAATGATTGACATGTCCTTGGGTCTGCCAAGTTTCTTAGTTCTTGCCATGCCTTTACATTTCTTCCCACCTATATTCCCTCTTATTTTCAGCCTTTCTCACATCATTGAAATTCTTTTTACTCTGGCCCCCAGCCAAAAGATGGGGTTTACCATCTTTCCTAGTGTTGCAAAATTCTTTGTGTCATGTATTCACAGATGCAATAATAATAAAAAAGAATGGCTAAAATACAAATAACTTGTTAAAAATGGATGACAGAGAGGGTTCATTTTTTGTTTTCAGTTTGTGTGTGATCAATCAATGTCACATTTGTGACAATGATGATGATGATAAACTCAGAAAATAAATTGGAATTTAAATATATCTGATTTAAGTTTTTAATTCATTGATTTTGATTTATTGAGACTGTGGACAAGTTGGCAAACTCTCTGAGGAAGAGTGGTTGTTTTTTAAATCCAATTCATGACATAACACATTCTTAGAGCTGTTGTGAGAAGCACACATTTTATGTGCTCTATCAAGTCACTTCTATGACACTTGTTACTTTCCTTTCCTACACGGTAAAGTTTTTATCACGGGAGGAAGAGAAACTTCACCCAAACTACCGTATTCTGCTACAGTGTTCTCAGTAGCAGACACACGACCTCTGTAACCTTTGCATATACAGGCAGGCAGGTGGACCCAAAACTTGAACTATCTCACTGATGGCATCAGCCACAACCCATGACATCTCAAAGCCTGTGTCACAAAGGTCAACCACAGACAGACACAGCCATTGCTGACTGAAAGCCACAAGCCAAAAGTCAACTTTCTCTACCTGCTTGTTCGGTGGCTTATCAAGTTCCCCAGAAGTCTGGTAAATGTAGAATCTAACCCCAGCAAGACTTAGGCTTGTTGTGCTTTATATATGCATATATATAATTAATTAGCTGAAGGGTTCACAGTGTTCTTGCTATCAGAACTGGTGTGATCAACTCAGAAAATCACCTTTGTGATCTGGTAAGGGGAAATATTTTCTTTGACTTTATTCATGGGCTGTAATTGTTGCCTTCAGCCATCCTGAAAGAATAGTGCTTATGAGTGCCAGAAACAGTGATTATGAGTGAATCAGCCACTAGAGGAAATATGCCTTTTTTTATGAATGATTGTTGGGAATAACTCAAAAAGCTACAAAAGGTGAAATAAATATCTTATCATGAGAAAAAAGTTTACTTTATCAAGATTTATTGATCTTGTGTTTTGACATTAGAATGCTGCACGTTACATGATTCTCTATGCCTATGATGTCAGGACACACTTAGAAAACAGAATGATGCGTTTTTTTTGTTTTTGTTTCTGTTTTTTTTTTTTTTTACTGTTGTTGAAGGGCTAAATTATTACAATATTGGAGAAAATCATGTGTGTGTCTGTGGGGGGGTGGAGCATTTAGAAGGGGAAATACCTGAGCCTAAGTAACCACATCATGACAAATAAAGATTAAAACATTAATTTTACTTAAAAGGCATAGTTACAGAAAGAAGGAAAGACAGATCTTTACTCTTCAAAAGGCTGCAATGGCCAAAGCCGAGCCAATCCAAAGCCAGTGTTTTCGGAGACCTGAGGACTTGAACTTTCCTCCGCTATTTTCCATTGCCATCAGCAGGGAGTTGGGTCAGAAGTATAGCATCCCGGACAAGAACCAAGAACCATTATCCTAATGGGATGCTATCATGGCAGCTGAGTCTTAGACTACTAATCTACAGTACCTGTTTCCCCCTCCCACACACCACCTAAAGAGGAATTTATCCAACATATGCTGAGAACTTACTATGTGCTTAGACCTGGAGATACAATGCAAAATGAATGAATTCTACTTTACTCATGTGATCACCCTGGTTTTCCAGTTCTTTTTCACTGCCTTGTGCTTTATCTAAATCCTTGTGTCTTCTTACCTGAACTGATAATGCTGTCTTCTGTTGGAAATTCTGGTAACTTTCCCCATGCCATGGAAGCATTCCTGAAGGCTCCAGAAGAAACCTCAAGACAGTTTCCAGCTTCCAGCTCTTAGCTTCATCCATGGCCTAGTCTTGGCCATTGTGGGCATTTGGGACTGGAACCTCCTTGATAGCATTTATTAAGTAGAGGATCAACAAAGTTGCTGAGTTCACATTACATGGCTAATAGCTCCCAAATGACAGTCACTCAACACTGGTTTTAATTGGGTCTGAAAGTTACCCAACCCCAGTGAGCTTCATGTGCTCTAACGCCTGTACTTAGTGAGGTTCTCTCATCTCATGTCTTAGCTGCTATCTGCAAAACACAGACTCCACAGGTATTGAAACCGAGTGCAATAGAGGGAGAAAGGGAGACTAGGAAATACTGGTGGGCTCTTCACCATACCAGCCTTTAGGGGAGAATGGATACATCCCAATGTCTCATTTACCAGGAGCAACCACAAGGCCCTGTCTACCTGACAGGAGATGGAGGAAACATAGAAGAATAAATGAAGCAGCCCACCACTATTGTTGTCTTTGGTGCTTAGTGTGATAACTTTTCTTTCAAATATTTTAGATGATCTTCTATTATTCGACCTAATGGACGCAATGAGCTCTGATCTAAGAGAGCTAACTAGAGAACAGAGAACCTGATGCACAGAGTCCCCTTTATTTTGTAAATATTATGTGTAATAATATTATTAGTTTATTTTTCCATGTTTGGGTCCCTGTTATTGACCTGGGTGACCTGTGTGCAGTTTATGGCTCTTGCCTTGAGCATGGTTCAGCCCCAGACATAAGAGCTTTTTGGGTAGTAAGCCAGTGTATGAAGATCTATACTTCTGTTTCTGTCTCTCTCCTTTCCCTCACTCCTCATCCCCTCTCCTCCCTCCATGTTTCTCCCTCTCTTTAAGTCGGCCCATCTTTCAAACAAGTAAACATTGAGAAACAGAATACTTTGGGTCCTGCCTAAAATAGAAAATACTTGTAATCATACTTGTTCAAATGTGCAGTATGTTGCCAACAGAAACTTATAGAATTAAGGAAGGAAAGAAAAGAGGAATGACATGTTTGCAGGGGGATATGAAAGCGAGGTTCCAAAGTGTTTTATAATTCAAATAACACAGGAAGAAACTCTTAAGTCCCCATTCAGGTGCAATTCCAGGCTCCAGAAAAAGGCTGTTTAGTCTTTCCTGACCACAGTTAACTTCTTTGTGAATTTATCACCCCTTTTACTTGTTTACCAGAAGTGTTAGGAACACAGGATGTACCTTTTTCCTGCTTCCAAATCAATTTGGCTTTGCCTTTTCCATCTGTTGTGTTGTGTTAGTCTGCACAGCCAGCTGGAGGCACAGGAAGCTGAGGCAATTAAAGCCTGTTCAATTGACTGCTCCTTCCCCTGATGTTTGAATCAACCTTTAACTTAATATCTGCCTCATTTGAGATTCTAATGTTTTAGCTGCCAGCTGCACTTTCCACTTCATATGAACTTTGGTCTATTCCAATTTTCCACTTCTCTGCCTCTAATCCCATGGTTACAAATGCGATCCCCAGCTATACTAATCTCTCTGATTTGCTGGCAGTAAAGACATCAATATTTCAAAATGTCATGTGTTTTATATATTAACTACGACGTGCATACAAAGACAGAAGGCACTGTGTCTTCTGCTAAATTTCCAAAGCCATGGTGATGGCTCCCCGATAAGTTACTGTTGGTTGTTGACAGGTCTTTGGCCATACCTGAGAGTTTGAGACATGGCAGAGACTGAATCATTAAAATTACCAGCATTGCATTGACCAAGTTAATTCTGAATACAAACCCCAGAAACCAGGAATCCCAAGGCCTAGCAGGAAGGAGGCTTTCCCCACTGGCAACACTCATTCCCCATACTCATTTTGTCACCTATGCAACAGTTGTTAATTAAGCACCTCCGCCTCTTGGTGTGAACTATTCCCCAGGGATTCCAGGACAGGTAAGTCCCAGGCCCTTTTGATGGATTTCTACCTGGTCAAAGTGATAGCTAACTCACTTGCAAACCACCTTTCTGGTAATACTCATCTTGCAGGGCAGCAGCTCAAGCACTTGGTTTCCAAGAGGCCTTCTTGGAGTCCCCACCCTCTGGTCTCAGTGATATGGTGAGTGTTTCAGCAGGGAAACACCCTTTTTTTTCTTTTCTTTCTTTCTTTTCTTTCCTTTTCTTTCCTTTTCTTTTCTTTCTCTTCTCTTTTCTTTCTTTTATTCTTTCTCTCTCTTTCATCTCTCTTTATTCATCTTTTCAATAAAATAAATTTAGATGCTCTAAGAAGAGACTTTTGGCTTCCCCAATGAGGGAATTCTGCATGTAAGTGATGAAATGTAGCCAATTTTTGACAGGCAGAGAGCTCTAACTTTAGAGGAAACACAAGCATGAAGAAGTCCAGATGGGCTTCCAAAAGTAACACCCAAACTGGGCATTGAAGGATGAGTAGGAATCAGGTAAAGGACCATCTTTTTCAAAAAAAAGGTTTATTTTTCATTTATGTGAATGTCACAGTTATATAGAGGGCAGGGCAGACAGAGAGGAAAGAGGTGTGAGTGAGAAAAATCTTCCATTCTCTGGTTGATTCCCCAGTTGGCCACAATGGCCAAGGCTGGTCCAAAACAATGCTGGGAGCAGGAACCTCTGGGTCTTTCACATGGCTGCAGAGACCAAAGCACTTGAACCACCCCTTTCTGATTTTCCAAGTGCATTAACAGGGAGCAAGGATGGAAGTGGAACAGTTAGCCATGAACCATGCCAATGTCACATCCATTGTTTACTTGCTATAGCACAACGCCAGCCCCTAAACAATCCGTTACCTTGAACTCTAGATATAAACAAAAAATAAGGAATTATTTGAGTTTTATTTTTGGACAAATGTACAGAACAGTTAGTTCTGATGGAAAAACCACTGGTTTTAATAAATGAATTTGATGTTCTCCATCTTATTTAATTTATCCTTATGCTAGTTTTCAACATATATTCAGTTGAGGCCCACCCCATTTTTAAAATCAGGAAACAATGGCACAGTGAAATTAACCTTCACTTTGATTATTCACTTAGCAAATTGCTAAAATTAAACCATAAATCTTGACTTCTAAGTTTAGAAAACAGTCAAAATTTCAACTGAATTGCACAGGTGGCAAGACCAATTGGCATACTTTGTGAGACATAATAATGTGAAAGAAGGAAATATCAGCGTTCATAGGTGGTTATGGAATAAATGGAACTATAGGATAGAAATCCACCCAGGAGGCAAAAAAGGACCACATTTTAAATGGCAGGAGATAAACAACTGCTTGAAAAGCCCAAGTCATTACTTTTTGATATGACTGAGTTCTCTTGCTGTGCATTGCCTTTGTCAAAGGATGTTGGTGGATTGGGCAAATATTGATGGGGTGTCTAGGAGATATTGGATCTGAAGCCTTGATGATCACAAGCCTGCTTTCGTTCAAACCCATGAGAAGCTAGGAAGGCTCCCTCTGTCTCCCCCAGGAAATAGGAAGAAATTCAGAGTCAAAGACAAACCTCAAGCCAGACACAGCCACAGAACATTGACTGACACAGGGTAAACTTGCTCCCCAGGTCCTTCGTGTTGCAGTTGTAGAACCCAGCTTGAGAGTCTGCATCCTAACCTTCCATCAAACAGCTAGTTCCACCCTAAGAAACTTCTTCAAGACTCCACAGGCTTCCAACTAAGCCATGCCAACATCTTTGACAAAGGATACCCTGGGACCAAACTGTTTAACAAACAAAGCAAATCTTACATAAGTAAAACACTCTGTGACCCAGATTCTATACTTGGCTCACTCCCACCTGCCACTAGGGACTCCTAAAGTCTCATTACTCCTGACAGGGTACAGAACATTTGGTCAGTAGACCACATGATTTCCCTGTGGAATTGTTTGGTCTGGGTCTGGCAAGGAAATCAGTCAGTAAACCTATAGGAAAAAAAAAAATATTTTTGTTATTTGAAAGTCAGAGTTAGTGAAGGAGAGGGGGAGACAAAGAGAGGGGAGAGAAGTGAAGAGAGAAAGAGAGAGGAGAAAAACCTCCCATCCTCTGGTTGACTCCCCAAAGCCAGCCATGAGCCAGGCCAAAGCCATGAGCCAAAACCTTCCAGTCAACTTCCCACTTGGTTGACAGGGTCCCAGATGTCAGCCTTTCAAGACAATAACTTCCCACTTGGGAGTCAGGGTCTCATACCCTTAGGCCATCTTCTGTTGCTGTCCAGGGCCATAAGTAGGGTGCTGCAGCAGAAGCAAAGCAACCAGGACACTAAATGACTGCCATTGTATGGGATGCTGCTATGCCACAACACCATCCCTAAGCAGGACATATTTTGAACTGATAATTTTATATGGACTATAAATGATGTTAAAAACATCCACATGATATTTGGTAAAATTAAAAGTAAAGATCTATCAGACAACAAAGAAGTATGTGATAGAGATGTCACATACATGATGATGATGGACAGATGATAGAATAGACTGACAATTATGCTTCATTGTGATTCCGTTGCTGCACATAACGATTTCCAAGAGCTGCACATTAAACCTCGCCTGTCATCTGTATAATTAACCAGCACACAATCGCCGGCAATTTTAACAACCACTGAGCAGGTGAAGTATTAGTAGTTCCTTCGACTCACTGCATTCAGACCACATGTTTAATTTAGGAAAAGTCAAACTCTATGTGAATATTAAAAGACATAAAGTTACCAGGCTCTACAGAGGTTCCAGAGAAATAAACAAACCAGTATCAAGGTAACAAGTACGATTTCCCATTACAGAGAAGCTTCAAAAATGAGGTATGGAAATGCATCTTCTGTTTGTAGGAGTGCCAATCAAATGAAAACATATTTAAATGAAGGCTCTGGCCACTGTGGTGTGTGAGAGAGGGGCAAATGGGATCCCTTTATGTCATTCAGGTGAGCTTGAAAGGTGGGGGTGGAGGGGTTGGGAGGGGTTGAGAGCAGGTCCCAGAGGATTGTTGCCTGAGATTGTCACAGGTAATCGGATGATTCATAATTTGTCCAGGTTGGGGAGGGGCCCAAGAGAGATTGGGGGTAGGATTTTCAGGTGAGATGCCAGGTTACACATCACTGGCAAATGGATAGACCAGTGTGAATTTCTTGAGCTGTGAGGAGGAGGAGGAAATGGTGCAGGGTCCAAAGTGGAATATTCAAATCACTCTACACACCCATTGCTGCCATCTGGGTTGGAAGTGCAGAATTCACCTCTGTACACTGCAACCCATTAGCCTCCATTTTCTACCCAACAGAAAGATGAAAGTAATTCAGCAAATACCTTTTCAGCATCTGGGGAGCAGAAGATCCTTGACCTAGTATCAGGCATCCTGCCACTCAAGAGAGAAAGCAGGTGGAGTTCCTATTACCTGGCTTCATCCTGGCCCAGCCTCATTTGTGGAGAGAACCAACAAATGGAATATTTTTCTCACTGTGTCATTCTAACTCCCAAATAAACAATGTCTCAAAAAAAAAAAAAAATCCCAAGCATGAATAAGCTGGTGTTCAGCATGTTGATGACCAGTAAGCAGAAATACTTGAGTCAGGAAGAAACTGACTCATAGGAAATGCTCAAAAATCATTTACTGGAGGGATGGGGGATTATTTAAGCTAGTAAGCAGGCCAATGTATTTCTTCACAC
Organism: Ochotona curzoniae; assembly: GCF_017591425.1. NCBI lineage: Eukaryota > Metazoa > Chordata > Mammalia > Lagomorpha > Ochotonidae > Ochotona > Ochotona curzoniae. Next base: position 172,233 of record NW_024465796.1, read on the forward strand.
TATGCGCTGAAATCAAAGATGGTTTAAGTCCTTTGATAATTCTGCATCATGACCCCTGAGACAGCCTCAAATTTCAGAAAAACAAAACAAAAACAATAAAATCTACAGGATTTTTGATTTCCAGATGTAAATGTGCATGCCTTAAAGTCTTCACGCATCTCTATTGCAATACTTCCAACTCTTCTGCAGTAATGTGTAGAGTTGTCACCTCCATCAGACTGTGAACTCCTGGAGCACAAAGACAATGTTGCAGTCATCTCAGAAGACCCTGGAGGTAATGACTACCTGCCACACATTGGAAACTCACCAAACGATAAAACAGATATATGTGAGACGTTTGTTCTTGTTTGACTAGCACGCTTAGTATAAAAATCATCACTTAGGAGTTTTTAAAATATGTCAAATTAATATACAAAGTTAGGCTGTTCCTGATATCATACAGTGCTAACAATAATTTATTAGCTCCCTTTTACGGGCTAGGCATTGCGAAGGGATAGAAGATGCAAGTACGAGAGCATTTTTCCATGAGCTAGCAGCACTATCAGAGAAGTAATTGCTTCTGTTGCCAACATGAACACTAAGCAAGGAGAAGCCTACAAAACACGGCTTCTGTAACTGAAATCCACTTAAGTGCTTCTCAAAATTAACAAAATAATCACAAAAATTTTATTTGAATTCCATTTTTCTGAAAATAAGAAGATAGGGTAAGATGCATCACAAGGAAATATTGTCAAGCTTAGAATTTCTGAGGACTATTTCCAATAACTGCTTTCAGTTTAACAATCAATAGTATAATCTATAAATCAAATGTATAATATATTAAATTCCATTATGTTAGATCAGTTTCTAAACATTGATGACATGTCAATTTTATCTCTAGATGGACCAGGTGAAGTTAAAAATATACAGTTAGTAGATAGAAGGGATTTGAGATCTCCTTTCACTTCGAAGAGTTGATAACAAAAATAAGGGATTATAACTGTCGCTGTCCTGCAGCGATGGACTTGGTGCAGGGAGGCAATAATAACACGCATGGACTACTGACTAATGATCAATAGCCAAAATTTATTAGTGGCATCAGACTTTATACACTGAGGATCATATGGGGTAACTGAGGAAGTATCGAGCTTATCCACAAAACCCATCAACTGTTCTATACTCTTGTTTGGAACTCCTTTTGTTTTGTATATGCTACCAAGTGTTCTCATTCACATGCTGTCCACTCAACTGTTCTTATAGAAATTATACCCAATCAGTTTTACAAAAGGTATCCATTTGGTTGTTGTCATATAAATACTATCCAATCAATTGTAATCCTGTGCTTTCTGACCTTCTGTGTTCACAATGTCCTCCTACATATAACAATGAACCAAGATTACCTAACATCATTCTCCAACTAGTGAATCACACATTCATTCTTAATTGCTTCCCCAATAAGTAAAACTTATAAAAAAGCAATTCTTTTTGTCTCCTCGTTCTCCCTTTATTTTCTGAAATCACTCTGATTTGGGTAGCCCTGTATGACACAGACTAAATAGTGCATCCTTTGGTAAGATTTACTGATTTTCCTTTCCAGTTGTAGGCACAGGACCCTGAGCTGTCATTTCAGAGAGACAAAAATAAATGGCAGCGAGTACAGTGTAAACATAATAAAGCTAAGCTACATTTGAATGCTTAATATGTCTGAAATACTTTGTCTACATGTGAAATTTGTCCTCCGTGTTATCCTGTGAGACAGGTTGCTCACGGTTACATAGCTAATCAGTAACAGAACTGTAATTCAAACTTATATCCATCCTCTGAAACAAATGCTTTCACCATCACACAGTGCTGTCTACTGTACAGCTCCAGCGTTGTCATTCTAAGTCACTCAAAGTGAGATGGAATGGTCTTGTAGATCGGTTTATGCTGTGTACTTCAATTTTGGCATGTTGAGTTAACCTGCAGTAAAGTGTTTCAATGTAGGCCTCATAACAATGACATTTGATGTATTGCATCTAATATTTGTATACAGTGGGTGACAGAGTGTTCAGAGATAAGTAACAGAAAGCACCCATATCTCATTCAAAAGCTGGGTGGGTACAGAATCTAAGTATCCAAAATTCTTGACCACTTTTTTTTTTCTGTACTGGGATACTTTTAAGAACTTCTGATATTTCCCTTCTATTTAATAATCTTTTCCCTTCTCTTACGTTATTATTATACACCTACTTTCTATGTCTGAATCAGTTCCTTTGTTTTGTTCTAACTTTGTAGCTTGCAAGAGTGGGGAACATGTTTGTTTTTTCCCCAATGGCCATTTGGACATTTTCAGCATCATTCAAGGCCTGTATAAAATTATCAGTGTAAAGATCAACCTGTTCCAGGGTTATTGAATTGTGAGTTCCAATGTCTGTTGCTTTGGCAGGACAAAACTATCTATTTGCATACATCTCATAGAGCCCATGGACCAGATGCTCCTCACCAATGCTTCATGGGGACTCTTAACATGCTCCTCTAATCCATTATATGGTTGTGGTACTCAATTAAAGCTTTTAAAGCAGCCTTCTCCACCTCTGATCTGTGACCAGGACCAAGTTTGCTATTAACCCATAATTTACACATGTTTTGAAATGAGTGTAAGAATTTGTGCTTCTAGACTTGGCAGAATGACCAAATGTGATCAGACGTCAAACACCTACAGAAGGGGGTGGAGAGTCAGTCACCCAGATACTTGCCGACACTACTGTGGGTGTATTTAGTACCGTTTATGTTACATTGTGGCTCCCCAGAGGAAACCCTTCATTCCCTACTGCCAATATTGAAGAGTCAAGTGCCACTGGTGCCCCTCTGGCCTGCTCATCCACCCCCATGAGGGTCCCTTGCTTTCTCAGGGAGCAGAGCAGATCGTGGCCTCCAACTTGATTATCAGCCATTACTTGTGTATGGAAGTTTGGGAATTTGACAATTTCTCCATTCCACAACCTCCTCTTCCTTCTCAGTCTTCCTCTTCATCCCCTTCCTCCTCCTCTTCTTTATTCTGTCTCTCCACCTCCTTTTTTTTCTTTTCTTTTTCCTTGCCTCACCAAATTTGCTTAGGTGCAAGTCTGAATGTTCTACTCCTTTATACTAGAAGTTTCATTGCAGATCTTCCTTGGATAATCCTTATATTCTGCTTAGATGACTGAGTTATACACTCAATCTTTTCGAAGAATGGTTGGTATGACTCAAACACTCTGACTTCTTCATCTTTTTTAATGCTAATGAACAACTGACATACAGTATCTCTACACTCTATCCTGGCTATGAATGGCCTAGTTTTATTATCTGAACACACTGAGAATGTTATGTTTTGTGTTACACATTTTGGGACTTCCCTGTTAAGGAGCTATATGTTAGTTCTTCATGCTGGTGTCCCCTTGACTGATATTGGGCCACTAGCTGGGAAAATGCCCACGTTGCTTAGGCATAAGGCAAGTGCAGCTTGGCAAACAGACCCACTTGGCTCAGCCTAACTGAGCCAGGAAATTGAGGTTAACCGCCTATACTGCCCTGTCAGTTTATCAAGCTGGCTGAACTCACATGGCCCCCTGATAGACAGGCTCCTCTGCCTGCATTGTTTGCCCTTAATTGTTATTGGTTTGTGCTGTTGGTTGTTTATATGATTGGTAAAAAAATACCTTGCCAATACCTACTGAACTGCCTCTACATAGTAACCCACACCTTTCATAACCTTTATATATTCTAATACATTTGGGCTGACTTGTCTAAAACTAGTCTCCAGAGGTCTGTGTGAGATTCCATTACTGTGCCTTCCTTACTTGGCCGGTGGGCTTCTCAATTGCCCTGAGTCAAGCCCACAGACTTCTCTGTTTCATGTCACAGATTCCTTTTGCAGTCCATCTCTTTTGCCTATTCTCAATCTCTAGGGGAGTATACCTAGTTTCATAGCTTCATACAACTTCTATATACTGATAACTTCCAAACTCTTAGCCCTATCTCCAACAAATACTTCCACACTCACAAGTTCAGCCATCCATTGCCCAACTTAGGAATATCACATACTTCCCAGGGTCTGAACAGAGCTTCCCAGCCTCCCACCATCACCACTCATTTCTTCTGTGTTTTTCAATCACATAGGTGTCAGCATCACCTAGTAATATTCTCAAGAAGTAATTCGGTGGGCACCTCTCCTCTCCTCTTCCACTGCATCAATATATACATCTGTATGATATCTAAAACACCTCCTAAATCCACATCACTCTTACAAAGAAGGATGAGTGAAGCCACCATCATTGAGAACCTCCATAATTGCAGTTACCTTTTTACATGTCAATTTTGACACCAGTCCCCTACCAATCCAATTTCTCCTCCAAAAAGCATTTTGATTACAAATGATCATCCCTTTTCATTTTTTCACAAGCTTACAATTTGTCTCCAAGCCTTTTCCCTCAACATAAAAGCAACCTAATTACCAAGGCATCAAGTCCTCTCATTAGTCGAATTCATGTTTTTCTCTGAGTTATTTTCCCAAAGTTCATTGCTTGACTTCTTCAAATAAGACCATTTTCTTCTTACTTTGAGTCCTTTCCATTTGCATTTTTCTTTATCTTCATTTTCTACCTCATTTTTATCATTTAGTCCCAACTGTAATGCCATTCCCTAAGAAGTGTTGTTCCATGCTAATGCTGTGGCTTCGTAATGACCCAGCGCTGTCTGTTGCAGCCAGTTGAGTAGGTGCAAGATCTCTTTTGCATCTCTCCTTTTCTCCATAACTCTGCTTTTCAAATAAACATATAAGTAAATCTTTAAAAAGAAAGAAATGTCTGTAATGACCACCTAATTGGAATTACCATTAACTTCAATGCCAAATACACACTGAATGCTATCATAGCTCCAGGTTCTACTTCATTCACAGCACATGCTGACTTCCCTTGTGCCCAGGATAGTCACCTTCTAAATCGCCTACCCACTTATTGGCTTAATCCTTCATTTCAACCCAGTATTTAGCATCATATAATCACTGAATCATTCCTGCTTTATTCAACTTGCATTGCTAGGACTGAAGTATTAACCAGCAGATATTCAGCAGCTACTTCTTGTATAGATTGATAACTAAATTCAGGTGACAAAATACTAATCCTAAGACTAATACTACTACTAAATAATAGGTTATGTTTGAGAGAAAATGGTAGAACAAAACATATTCTAGGTTCTTCTCAGAATTCCAGAAAATGTGGAGGCATGGTCAGTTTGCATGACTAGGACTGAAATTGCTGCAGCACAAAATCTTTATTTAGGCGTATGAGAGCACAGGGGTATAAATAATGACCTTTTTAATAAAACAAAAAGATTTATAACAATGTTAGGCATGATTTTATGCTATGAAATAATAAAAGGATTACGAAATACTTAGTAGAAAATCTAAAGAAAGTAGATGAGAATGATGTTTACAAACCAGAAAATCCCCAAGCGTTTTTAAATATCTCTAATCTCTTTCTAACTTCTCTGAAGATAGCATAGTACTAAAGATCCAGTTTTTACTCTACAGGTAACAAATACGTATTTATAATCCCCAAATGAGTTTTCCCAACCACCATTTTTTCCAAATACTTCTCAGATGTCAAAGATTAAGCAAATAAATGCAAATATCTAGGATCAATTGAAAATCACAGGGAATGACAAAATGCAGTCAAGTCAATTCATTGGCTCCAAGTACTACTTCATGTACCTGGTTCAGTAAGGATCCACTGAAGATCTGTAGCACTGTACAGATGTTCCAATGAATACACTCACTCACTGAAGGACTGGTAGCACTGAGGGAAGGCATTTCTGGGAACATCATACCTGTATTTGGTGTTGAAGGATGTGTAGAAATGATTAAGACAGTAAATTCTCCTAGGGCTAAGAGAATAGGGACTTCTCTATGAGTGAGCAAGAGGGATTTACTCCTAAACAAGTAGAAATGGATTTTCACATGAAGAAGGAGCAGGAGGTACAGAGGGGAGCCTGGTGCAGAAGCAGCCATGCTGGACTCTTTACAAGGAGTTATCAAAACTGAACGTCTAAGAGAAGCATGCGTTGTCTCACCTTCCTGGAAGCTGAGTCCACTCCAGGCAGTTAGCAGAGCTGTGCTCCCTGGGAGTTATCCTAAAGATTCTTTCCTGTTGGTAGGGTGTCTCCAGGAAGTAGAGATTCTGGAAGCTGAGTGACATCATGAAAGATCAATCAGAACAGATCTCAACCTCAGTGCTGGGACAGGGTCCCAGTGTGCTGCAGCTGAGCTGTGTATCAGCCTTTCAGTTACCATAGCACAGAATTGGTCAGAGGACCAGGAGAGAAGTTGTGGTGGATCTGGGGCTCTACCCTATAAGGTATCAAAAACCATTTGTAATGATGTGTTTTAGCTATATTTGATGGACCACAGAACTTTTCCGTTGAAGTGAACATACTATAAATTTCAGTTTGTTAAATTCTATTGTAGTGAAAAGAACACACAATTTTGAAGTTTTTTAGGATCTGATTTAACTGCCAACTCCAGCTCCATTACTTACCAACTATAAGGCCTCAGGGCAGGCATCTGTTCTCTTTAACCTCACTTTCATTTCACTTGTTTAAAGGGATGTAATGGAGCCTCTGTTACACAAGCTGTCACACCAGGAAACCTGCGAAGAAAGGAAACTGTCAGAGCTATCTTGCTGTTTCTCAGTTTTCCCACAGTCTTTCCTGAGACTAATGTATGATAGGTAGCAGAGACCAGGGCTGTCATTATGAGACAATCATTGTCACTGTTATTGTTCTCATTGTAGTTGCTGAACAAATGGGCTGAGAAAGGAGCAGATTGCTGTGTTCTGCTAAAACGTCAAGGAAATAGTGCACTCGTGTTTTGTATTGGGTTCTTCTGCCCTGTGTTATATAACCATTAAGTCCAGGTTCCCTGTTAGCCTATGTGTGCCCAGAGCTTGAACAACACGAGTGTAGTTGCTCACAGTTCTGAAAGCTGGCATTACAACAGCAAGGTGATGCCAGGTGAGTTTCCTCAGTGGTCTCTTGCCTTGATTAATACATGGCCACATTCTCCTCTAACTATAATTATTGATCTGTTCAGATAGACTTTGTGTATCTAAGCGCTTACCATTTCACCTAGATCATCCGATAAATTCACACATAGTTTTTCATAGACTCTCTTTGGGTCATTTCTGTTTTAACCAGAGCACTTACAATGTCTCATTTTTCATTTCAGAACTTATTCACTTGAGCATTCCCTCTTTCCTGAGTGCTTTTAATAAAATTTTCTCTATTTCATTTATTTTTTTCTGTTATTAAGATTTTCTTTCTTTTTTTCATTTTCATTTTTAATTGAAAGAGTTACAGAGTGGAGAGACAGATATTCCATCCACTGGTTCAGTCCCCAAACAGCCTCAATGATCAGAACTGAATGATCCTAAGCCAGGATCTCAGAGCTCCTTCCATGTCTCTAAAGTAGGTACAGGGGCCCAAGGGCCTGAATCATCCTCCAAGGGTTTGCAGATCATCAACAGGGAGCTAGATGGGAAGTGGGAAAGCTGGCACGTGGACTGACTCCCATGTGGGATTCTGATACCACAGGCACAGGCTTAACGTGAAATTCTACCGTGCTGGTCCTGATATCATTTATTTATCTTTTCAAAGAATCAATTACTTTTCACCATTTTATATTTCTAAAAATAGTATGTAGATCATTTTTTCTGCTCTAATATTTGCTATTTACTCTAATATTTGCTATTTACTTCTCTCTGGGAACTCTGTAATGAGTGTGTTCTTGTTCCTCAAGCCATAATCTTAGTTTACCTGTGAGCTTTCTAATATAAACTTTTGTGCTATAAAAATTTTTATGACTAATTTTGCTGCTTTCATTAACTTTGGTGTATTTCCTTTGTAATTTATCTCAATACATTTTAATTCCAATTTTTATTTTCTATTTTGTTAAATAGTGTATGTATTTCATAGATTCTATTCTAATAAAATAACCATCTTCCCTCTCTCCCTCCTTCCCTTACTCAATACTTTTTCCTTCCATTACAATTTTCACACAAAAATTTTTTTTTTAGCCAACTCTACAAGTGGACCAAATTATTCATATAATATTCACACAGTAGTTACAGTGTAATGATAGGTTGCAGCTGTGTAAGCGAGGCCTTCACCTGCCACGTCAACATCCCAGATTGGCTCCAGTTTGTATCTAGACTGCTCTTATCCAACTTGCTATCAATGACCTGGGTCAACAGAGGAGGATGGCCCGAGTGCTTGGGTTCCTGGACTGATGTGGGAGACCATTAAGAAACTCCTGACTCCTGGCTTACATATGTGCTCACCTCTGGAGGTTACAGCCATTGAGGGAGAGAACAAACAAATGGAGGAGGATCTCCCCCTCTGTATAACTCTGCCTGCCAAATAAAAATAAATTTTAATATGTGATGATGACAATTCCATGGGAGAATATGCAAGAAGAATTAAAACCAATGATCATGACAAAAGTCTTCAATTTGTCCTTATATTTCATTATATTCTGACACATATCAAAGAAAATATTGGATATATTTCTTTTGGAACTGGCATATTTCACTAAGCATAATGGCTTCCATTTGCATTTTTTTTGCTAGAGGATTTGATTCTTTTATGGCTGAGTATTATTTCACAGTGTTTACATCCCACATTTCTTTATATCTATCATCTGTGGATAGACTTTTGGGTGGATATTTAATATTATGGTTTAAGTATTGTAAATTGAGTGTCAATAAACATGGGGGTATGGATAACTCTCTTATATGCTGAAATTATTTTGGGAGGTAAGTTACCACAAGTAGAATGGCCACATTATATTTTAGATATTTTTTTCAAATATCTGAGGAATGTCCACAATGGTTGTACAAGTTCACATTTCTTCCAATAGTGAATTAAGATCCTCTTTTTTATAAAGATGTACTCGTTTTTATTTGACATATAGAAAAAAAAAAAAAAAAAGATCTTCCATCTGCTAGTTCATTTCCCAAAGGACTACAATGGCTGTAACTGGGTTGATTTGAAGCCAGGAGCCAGAAAATTCTTCCAAATCTCCCATGTGGCTGCAGCGTTCCAAGACCTTGTACATCCATCAACTGTGATTCCTCTATATGCTTTAGTACCATTTGTTTAGTTTCGTCTCTGACTTAATTTTAAAACAGAAAAACTGAGCACGCCTTACCCACTTATAGTCTCCCCCACATCTCAATATTCTACAGCAGTCTGGTATTTTGCTGTGGATGATACTTCAACACATATACATTGATTGCGGCCCAAATCTCCAACTGCCAAGAGTGCTTCCATTATATTGCACCTCTGGTGATTTTTAACAAACATATCGTGTGATATTTAGTGTCAACCAAACTTCACTACCCTAACAAAGGATTTCAAAAAATTATCTTGCAGTGATTTTACATTTATAGAAAAGTCTAAAGAATTTCCTTCCTCTCATTTCCCTGTTTTAGTCTTTGTGCAGCTATGGCATTTCATCAAAGCTAAAAGTTAGTATTCATACAACTCCACAATGCATAAGCCATAATCAGCTTATAAGTGTTAATGAAACTGGCCCACAAATTAGACCTCTGAATTAAAAAAAAAAAAGTTCTGAAAAGCATTGATGTAGGTAAGAAATTGTTTCAAAAGATCAAAAGTGGTAATAATTGGAGATAGTTAAACAGTACTTCATAGAAAATTGGGGACAAAATTAAATTGGATAATAGTGTTTACTCTGAAAAATACCTTTTCAGTGAGTATTCCTCTCTGAAGATATAATTTCTATTTAAATATTTGCATTCAAAGTTCTTGGTAGAGTAACTGAGTGGAGGAAAAGGAGGCATGCTTGGGACCAGTAAATGGATTAGCTTCTGTGACCAAGCCTAAAGCAGTGCTGTACAAATAGTTAATGGCTGTGAAGTAGGTATTTACTTATCTGAGCCTCTCTGGTTTGCGTGTGAATAAATTCCCATCATAATAGTCTTCCAGCAACACATGCAACCAGTTTTCTTCTTCCTACCCAAAACAGAACAGAGCAATACCCTCCACTCCCGCCACACACACACACACACACACACACACACACACATACACACACACACACACTCTGCAACCCCAATGCCTTTCCCTTGTTGAGGATCCCCATTCACAACAGGAAGTGATGCCTGTCTGTTAGCTGGGCCAACAAACACAAACACATAATCTGAATAGGCAGCTGTGTGGAGGCACCCAAGGATCAATGCTTGTCAACTAATTATTGTTCCAAAATGATGGTCAAGTGTTTTAACATGGAAATTCATCTTTTACAAAAGTGGGGAGGATTATTTCTTTTTACCTTTATTTTTTAATGCTAAGATGATATGTGTTTTTAAAGATTTATTAATTTTATCTTAAAGGGTGGATGACAAAGAGAGAAGAGAAGTAAAGAAAGAGAGATCAGCCATTGTTTATTCCCCAAATGACCACAAAGGCTGGGATGGGCCACACTGAAACCAGGAGCCTGGAATTCCATCTGGGTACCCGCTTGGGCATGGTCCCAAGGCCTCGATTGCTTTACCACGTACATTTGCAAGGAGCAAGACTGAAAATGAAGTGGCAAGAATCAAACTGTTGGTTATACAGAATGCAAGCATCCCAGCGGTTTAATCCAATTCACCGACATGTGCTGACTTCATTTTCTTATTTATTTATTTATTTATTTAACTATTTATTTATTTATTTATTTATATTGAAAAGTTAGATATACAGAGAGGAGGACAGACAGAGACCTTTTGTCCATTGATTCACTGCCCAAGTGGCCAAAGCTGAGCTGATCCGAAGCCAGAAGCCTGGACTCAGAAGCCTGAGTCTCCCAAATTGATGCAATGTCTGAAGGCTTGGGCCACCCTCAACTGTTTTCCCAGGCCACAAGCAGGGAACTAGATGGGAAGCAGAGCTGCAGGGATTAGAACCCTTGTCAATATGGGATCCTAGCATGTCCAAGGCAAGGACTTCAGCAGCTAGGCTACTGTAACGGGTTCCAAGTGACTTAATGTTTCAAGAAGTGGAATATCTGTGACACAAAGTAGACCCAGTTTTAGTTTTTGAGGAGCGTACCCATCCTGTGTTCCTTAATGGTTACACTAAGTTGCATTCCCACCAACACGTGATTGGGGTACCTTTTTCTACAGTGTTCACAGTATTTTATTTCTCACTACACCATGAATATAGTAATCTACCTTGTCTCCTCGCTTTATGATCTTTGTCATGAATCCCACTTTGATATTAATATCTCCACTTCTAAGAGTAATACTGAGAATGAATTAATATTTACATATGAAGTGAGTATGGGAAATTTACAAATTGTTCATATTACAGATACATACACTGACATTTTTTTTTCTAAAGAAATAAATATATTAGAGTTCTATGCAATGGCTCAAGAGTTACATTCTCACCTTGCAATTGCAAGGTGTATTTAATGTCCTGGAAAGTCCCCTGCCCTTCCAACTCCATGCTTGTGGCCTGGGAAAGCAGTAGAAGATGTCCCAAAGCCTTGGGACCCTGTTCCCACATGGGACACCTGAAAGAAGCCAATGGCTCCTGGCTTCATCCAATTAGATCCAGCCATTAGGGCCATTAGGGCCAGTGATCCAGTAGATGGAAATCTTTCTCTGTCTCTCCTCTTTGTCTGATTTGCCTTTCCAATAAAAATAAATTTAAAAAATAAAAGTAAGATATGTATTAGTGGTTCTTGATCACTCTAGTAATACACAGACCAGTGGGGCTTCTTGGTCAGCAAGGGCACTAAGCCCCTCCCACTAAAAGCAGGACTGGGAGGGGCTTGAGGAGCTGGGGTCATTGTAAGGATCAGAAGGCAGCCAGTGTCACTTGTGCCTCACAAAGGTGGACGTGTCACCCAGTGCCTGGACCCACTCACATCAGTCCCGGGGCATGGAAGCTGGTCAAGGCAGAGGTGGAGACACTCAGAAGCCTTAGCCCCATTTCCTCTGTGTCTCTAATGTAAAATGATCACATCCTTGCTTAACAGTAAGGGTCCCTGGCCATGAGTGGACCACAACCATTTAATGAGCCTCGTGTTCACCCCATGATGTCCTGTAGGAGCACATTGGGACCCTAGAAGGTCAGTGAGCACTGGATTACAGTTGACTGAACAATATTTGTATGATAGTATGATAGCAATTGAATGGATACCTATTATATACCTGTTTAGTTATCATTTGTGTAAAAACAGTTGAGTGGACAGCATGTGAATGAGAACACTTGGTAGAATATACAAGAAAAAAGGAGTTCCAAACAAAAGCATAGATACAGTTGATAGGTTTGTTGATAAGCTTAATACTTTCTCCCTTATCCCATATGACCCTCAGTGTATGAAGTCTGATGCCACTAATAAACTTCAGTTTTGACCATCAGTCAGAGTCCACGAGAGTTAATATCAGCTCCATGCACCAAGTCCATCACTGTGGGACAGCGACAATGTCCTGTAGGGTGGAACTCCAACACGTATGTCTGTGCCTCCAACTTAAAGCCTAGACTTGATGTGATTTGTGATCCTCAGCCCCATAGCAGCACGTACCATAGCACACACACCTGCCTGAAGCAACCAGAGTATCTTGGCTCCAAACTGCATCACAGTGGAGGAGATGACTAACAACTCCGCTGGACCAGTGAGGTCATGCTCTTGCATAGTATGCTGCTGGTCTAGACTCCACAAAGTCAAGTCTCCCTTGTTTCATTAGAAGAGGGAGGGGGAGTTAGTGAATGCAGATAGAGCCCTGGTAAGCCAGGTGTGTCTTCCACAGGAGCTGTCCTCATTCTCCTGAATGAAAAGCCCCTCGGCATTCGCTTGTGCAGGTACTCTTAATGGCTGAACAAGAGGACCAGGCCCTTAGGCAAGGCTGTGTCTAAAGAAAGGTGCAAAGTTAGCATGCAACATTTTCTGCCAGTTGGTGGTAGGGAGATGTTAGCCAATCTGCTTCTCTGCACATTGTGTCTTGCTTTGGGAATGGGGTTAGAACAGCTGCCCCAGCATGGGTGCTGTCACTGATAGAAGGCAGAGCTCATACATAGTAGTCATTGGCCTGGGGAGTGCTGTTCTCAGGGTTCCCTCTGTGTAGCTGGAAAGAAAAGAAGGAAGGCATGGAATAGTTCATAAAAAGGAACTCAACAGTGAGCAGTTCTTCCAGGCAAGAGTGACTACTCTTGTATTCAGCCATCGAACTCTAGAATTTCCAAATAGCTCAGGGGTCACTCATGTAGGAAAGCATGGGCCCTGCAGGGCCATCATCATCCTCCCTAGAACTCAGGAATACATCCTGGTCTGCATAATCATGTTGTTAATAAGTTCACCATATCTTGATGCCAGAGTTCAGGTGTCCTTTGTATCACTTTTCTCCCACCCTGGGCTTATATGTACCATGGGGCACGGTCCCAAAGAACTCAGCACAGGTGGTGGTACCCCCAATGTCCTTACAAACACTTTGAGGGGTCTTATTCAATTGTAACCATAGACTTCACATTGCTGTGAAAGGCAGAATTACATGGTCAGTAAATGTTGAGGCTCTCATTTTCATTTGAGAGTGTAAACAGAGATGGAAGCAATCTCTCTCTCTCTCTCTCTCTCTCTCACACACACACACACACACACACATCTCTGTCACTGGGAAGCAGCAATAATCATTCAAATAGTTGGCTTCCTGCCACCAATGTGGGAGATCTGGATTGAGCTTCAAGTCAGCTAAGTCTCAACCACTGCGGGCACTGGGGAATGAGCCAATGGATAAGACCTCTTGCTCTACTTATATATCTCTTTATATATCTCTTTGTATCTTAACAAAATAATAATGGAAATTGTATATTATGAAAACTTACATAGCTTTTAAGTATTTTAGGTACCCAAGTAAACTTATCTTCCAATTCTACTTGTCTACAAGCTTTCTAAAGTTCCCTCATATATACAATACATTGCATTCGACACAATCCAGGCTGTTCCTACCCACATGTATCTAGAGGCTGACTAACACACACACCAGCAGGGGCCAGTTAAACTGTAGTAGGGGTACAGGTAACTCACTGAAAGACTATACTCTTGTAATAACATAGGGAATATCAGTGCGGAGAAGGGGAAGTGGAAGGGAAGGGAAATCCCTGAACCTGTGGAACTATATCATTAAAATCTAATTACTTTAAAAAAGACTGAATCACTCACAATTTTACTGAAAATGGTAGGAGGGAAAATAAAACAATGTCTTAATCTAAAAGCTTTTATGAAACAACAAAGGAAAAAAAAAAAAAAAGAGCATCAACTGTCTATGAGGGCCGAGATTATGGAACTATGAGTAAATACTATAGGCTATCTAAATGAGTAACAGCTGAAAAGGAAGGAGGCATATTTACAGCATTTAAGATGCTAATCAGAGCGCACTAATTCTACATTGGGGCACCCAGGTTCTCAGAGACGTGGACACAAAGCTGGAAGACCTCCAGAACCGCATAATCACCGAAATACAACAAATCAAAACCAAACTGGACGCCCAAGATAATAAGATTGAAAGCCTCATCAACAGAATAAATGCGGCAGAGGAAAGGATCTCTGAAACAGAAGACACACAAAATGAAGGTGCCCAGCGAATTAAACAGCTGGAGACAAACCTCAGCAAAACTAATAAAATGATGCAAGAGATGAAGGATTACCTTAGAAAATTGAATATTCGGATCATCGGCCTCCCCGAGGGAGTAGAAAGAGAATCTGGGATGCAAGCAGTGCTCGATGAAATTATACAGGAAAACTTCCAAAACATTTGGAACACGAATCCACCCCGCATACAGGATGGACAGAGAACTCCCAACAGACATGATCCAAAGAGATCTTCACCCAGACACACGGTGCTCAAGTACTCCAATGAAGACAAAGAAGGAATCCTGAGACAAGTACGAAGTAGAGAAAAGATCACATACAGGGGAAAACCCATCAGAATCACTGCTGACTTCTCCGAAGAGACCCTACAAGCAAGGAGAGAATGGACAAAGATCTTCCAAGTCCTGAAACAAAACAACTGTCAACCAAAAATAATCTACCCAGCAAAGATCTCATTTGTATATGAGAACGGAATCAGATACTTCAATAGCAAAGAAAAACTAGAAGAATATGTCTACACAAAACCAGCTCTGCAAAGTCTCCTTAGAAATGCGCTAGTCCCGGACAAAAAGGAGGCAAATCACAAACAAAGTTGGCAAATAAGAAGGTCTCCAAACTAAAGGCCGCACAAACAAGACAATTACATAGGCAACAACACACACACAACACAATCACATGGCAGGGCAAAATTGCAACCTCTCAATTTTAACTCTCAACACAAATGGTCTAAATTCACCAATCAAACGACAGAGATTAATAGAATGGATCATCAAACAAGACCCAACCATCTGTTGCCTACAAGAAATGCATCTAACCAGAAAGGATGCAAAGAAACTGAAAGTGAAGGGATGGAAAAAGATATTTCACGCCAATAGACGAGAAAAAAAAGCTGGGGTAGCTATCCTAATTTCAGACGAGATAGATTTCATTCTAACTAACATCAAAAGAGACAGGGAAGGCCATTTTATACTGGTGAAAGGAATGATCCATCAAGAAGCAATCACCATCATTAATGTTTATGCACCGAATCTTAATGCACCTACTTACGTAAAGCAATTACTTACAGACTTAAGGGAAGACATAGACACCAGCACAATTCTTGTAGGCGATCTCAACACACCTCTAACAACAATGGACCGGTCTACGAAACAAAAACTCAACAAAGAAACAACAGAGCTCAAACAAACAATAGAACAACTGGACTTAGTAGACATATATAGAACTTTTTATCCTAAGGCCACAGACTATACATTTTTCTCAGCGGTGCATGGCACCTTCTCCAGAATCGACCACATGATAGGACATAAAGCGAATCTAAACAACTTCCAAAACATTAGTATCATACCATGTACCCTCTCAGACCACCATGGGATGAAACTGGAAATCAACAACTCAAAACTCCCCAGGAAGTATAGGCACTCTTGGAAATTGAACAATATGCTATTAAACGAACAATGGGTCAGAGAAGAAATTAAAGATGAGATCAAAAAATTTATGGAAACCAATGAAAACTCTGATACAACATTCCAAAACTTGTGGGACACCGCCAAAGCAGTGCTACGAGGTAGATTCATCGCAATCGGAGCACATGTCAAGGCCCAAGAAAGACGCCAAATACAGGAACTAACCTCACACCTCCAGGAGCTGGAAAAACAGCAGCAGAAGCGTCCCACGCACAATAGGAAACAAGAAATCATCAAAACAAGGGAGGAGATAAACCAAATAGAAATCAAAAAAACTATACATAAAATCAACAAATCAAAAAGTTGGTTTTTTGAGAAAATAAACAAAATAGACACTCCACTGGCCCGATTGACCAAAAAAAAAACAAGAGAAAGTGAGAATCAATAGCATTAAAGATGAAAAAGGCAACATAACAACAGACACTGCAATCATTAAGAAAATAATTAGAAATTACTACAAAGAACTGTACTCCCACAAATTTG
This sequence comes from Ochotona curzoniae, assembly GCF_017591425.1. Classification (NCBI taxonomy): domain Eukaryota; kingdom Metazoa; phylum Chordata; class Mammalia; order Lagomorpha; family Ochotonidae; genus Ochotona; species Ochotona curzoniae. Next base: position 188,832 of record NW_024465796.1, read on the forward strand.
AGGACCACCAAGAAATAGAAAAGTTCTTGGACTCCCACCACTTACCAAAACTCAGTCCGGAGGCAACTGCAGAATTAAATAAACCCATAACCGAGGTAGAGATTGAAACAGTCATCAAAGATCTCCCAACGAAAAAAAGCCCAGGCCCAGATGGCTTCACTACAGAATTCTACAAAACATTCCAAACAGAACTAACCCCAATCCTCTACAAGCTCTTCAAAACAATAGAGGAGGAAGCAACCCTCCCAAACTCATTCTATGAAGCTAACATCACCTTAATCCCAAAACCGGACAGAGAACCATCAGAGAAGGAAAACTACAGACCTATTTCTCTGATGAACATTGATGCTAAAATTCTCAACAAAATCCTAGCCAATAGAATTCAAAAAATCATCAGACAGATCATTCATCCGGATCAAGTAGGATTCATCCCTGGAATGCAGGGATGGTTCAATATTCGGAAATCCATAAATGTTATAAACCATATCCAAAAACTGCAAAACAAGAACCACATAATAGTTTCAATAGATGCAGAAAAAGCTTTCGACAAAATCCAACACCTCTTCATGCTAAAAACTCTAGCCAAAGTAGGCATAGATGGGAAAATCCACAACATAATCAAAGCAATTTATGAAAAACCCAATGCCAGTATCATACTGAATGGAGAAAAGCTAGAACCCTTCCCACTGCGATCTGGAACAAGACAAGGGTGCCCGCTATCACCACTGCTATTCAACATAGTCCTAGAGGTACTTGCAGAGGCCATAAGACAAGAAAAAGAAATCAAAGGCATACGTATAGGAAACGAAGAGGTCAAGCTTTCACTATATGCAGATGACATAATCCTATACATAGAAAAACCAGGAGACTCAATACAGAAACTGCTAGAACTTATACGAGAGTTTGGCAGAGTGGCAGGGTACAAAATTAACGAACGAAAATCAACAGCCATAGTGTACGCAAATAACACCAAGATGGAAGAAGATCTAACCAACAGGATACCATTCAAAATAGCAGAGAGAAGTATGAAGTATTTGGGAATAAATTTAACCAAAAGCGTAGGAGACCTATTCGAAGAAAACTACAAACTATTTAAAAAGGAAATTGAACAAAACCTCAAAAGATGGAATAACATCCCGTGCTCCTGGATAGGCAAAATCAATATCATTAAAATGTCTATACTACCACAAGCAATATACATTTTCAATGCAATTCCAATCAAATTGCCCAAAACATTCTTCACGGAACTGGATACAATGATTCAAAAGTTCATCTGGAAACACAAAAAACCACGAATAGCTAGAACCATCCTGAAAAATAAGAAGTTAGCAGGGGGAATCACAATCCCGGACCTCTGGACATACTATAGAGCAGTGGTTATCAAAACAGCCTGGTACTGGCACAAAGACAGAAAGGAAGATCAATGGAATAGAATAGAAGCACCAAAAGGGAACCCACACAAATACAGCCAATTAATCTTTGACAAAAAGACCAATGACAGCTCAAGCAAGTGGGAAGGCCTCTTTAGTAAATGTTGTTGGGACAACTGGCTGATAGCCTGTAGAAACAAAAAGATAGACCCACATCTATCACCATACACCAAGATCCAATCTACATGGATAAAAGACCTAAACCTACATCCAGAAACCTTCAAACTCTTGCAGGAAAATGTAGGAAATACCCTGCAAGACCTAGGAGTAGGTTCCGACTTTCTAAGAAGGACACCAAAAGCAATAGCAGTTGAGAACAGAATAAACAAATGGGACCTCATCAAACTAAGAAGCTTCTGTACAGCAAGGGAAACAATCAACAAAGTAAAAAAGCAACCCACAGAGTGGGAGAAGATCTTTGCACACGATATAGGCGATAGGGGGCTAATTTCCAGGATATACAAAGAACTTCAAAACAACCAAAAAACCAAAACAAACAAGCCACTCAAGAAATGGGCACGGGAAATGGGCAAACATTTCATAAAGGAACAAGTCCAAATGGCAAACAAACATATGAAAAAATGTTCCAGCTCCCTAGCAATAAGGGAAATCCAAATTAAAACATCGATGAGGTACCACCTAACACCAGTAAGATTGGCCCACATAAACAAGAACACCAACGACGCTTGCTGGCGAGGATGCGGGGAAAAGGGAACCCTACTCCACTGCTGGTGGAGCTGCAAATTGGTACAGCCTTTATGGAAATCAGTCTGGAGAACACTCAAACAACTCAAAATCTGCATACCATATGACCCAGCAATAGCACTCCTAGGAATATATCCAAAACACCTGTTTTACGACAAACCAACATGCATCCCTATGTTCATTGCAGCACAATCAGTAATTGCAAAAACATGGAAGCAACCGAAATGCCCATCAGCAGAAGATTGGATAAGAAAGCTTTGGTTCATCTACTCCATGGAATACTACTCAGCTATTAAAAAAAACAAAATGCAGTTCTTTGTGGCTAAATGGGCACAACTGGAAACTATAATGCTAAGGGAAATGAGTGAATCCCAAAAGATTAGATACCACATGTTTGCCTTGATTTAACCTGTAATTTTTTGTTTGGTTGTTTGTTATTTTTTGAACCTGTCATTGATACTGTCTCAACCCAGATGTTTCGAAGAATGGAACTTGCATTATTTTTAACATATTGTTTACCCATTACTATGTCAATTAATTCCATAATGTTGTATATTGATACTGAGGCCTTGTTGGGGCTTTTAACTGACCGGATGTTTACTCTGTTAGACCTATCTTCAGACCATAGAAGGTCTCCCCAAGAGGCCACTGAACTTATCTGGACAATAAGACGCTGAACTTTATGCTAGGCACGTGTTTGCAAGCAATGAATCTCAACTGAATTTGAACTATGGTTATGCAACAAGGTGGAGGAATCCACCATGGGGGGAGGGGTATGGGAGGGGTGGGGGGAATCCCCAGCGCCTATAAAACTGTACTACATAATACAATGTAAGCAACAATAAAAAAAAAAAAAAAGAAACTTCAGGGGATATGCACAAACCATATCCAAACCAAAGCAGCTCCCATCTTCATGGAACATATTTAACTGGAAGGGAGAGAAAAGACCAGAAAGCGTTATTAAATTAATCTAAATGCTTATGTCTCTCCCCCAATTCCTCCTGTGAATTTATATGTTGGAGTCCTCAGACCATTTTGATGGCATTAGTTTGTGGAGCCTTGGGTGATCACTGGGTCATCAGATGATGCCTTTGTGAACGGATGGATGTCCTCATGAAAGCAATCAAGGGTAACCCTTCCTTCCATCTCTGTGGGAGGAAGCAGGCACTCAGAAGAGGACGACTGGAGGGACCCAGCGGTTCAAGTGGCAGCTGTCACACAGGGTGCTTCGTGAGAGCCTCTTGAGGAACTGACCCCGGGCCGGGAACCTGCATGAAGATAGCGAATTTGCCCTACAAATTCCTGAGGTAGTAATTGATCCACACATCACGTTTCAGGTAGTGGAGAACTCAGAACTTCAGACCCACTTTGTGAAATGATGAACAATAGAAAAACAGACCTCCTTTTTTTTTTTTTCAAAGATTAAAATCAACTTCCTGTTATGGCATAACAAGTCATGGGACTCGAAAATCACAGACATCAACACTGGCTGATCTGGGCCGGTGCCAGGGGAAAGTTGGAATCCTTACCAAGCAAATCATACACACAGAAATAACAGCTCAAGCTAGCAGGGAGCTCTTAACAAAGGAGGGGAACATTCCTCGCTCATCGATCAATGGAAAGCATATTTTCTTCAGGGTTTCACTGGATTTGAGCATCTGCACAAGTGAGAACTGACTGCTATAAAATCTCGGTGGTGAAACATAAAACAATGGAAGGAAGTCTGGCCCCTCTCCCAACCCTGCCATGTAGTGAGCTCTGTCTCAGCTCAGAGCTTTGCTGCGACAGTCAGCCGTCCATTTCATTCTTTGGGCTGATTATTTCAGAAAAAAAAAAAATGCTTAAAAGCCTTTGCATTTTGAAAATGAGAATGTATAGAAAGTAAATAGCCCTGAATAATATGAAATGTTATTTTAAAAGCATACAGTAGTTGAAGAATTTCATTCTATGGTTTTAGAAAAGTGGAAGGTATTGCAATACACTTTCATTTAGTTTTTTTAAAATAATTTTTTAGACTTTTTTGTTTTTGTAGACTTTGTAATTTTGAAAAGTAAAGGTGATTGCTCAAGTGCTCTGTTTTCCTTAAACAACAAAATAAGTGTTTCCTCACTAGATTATGTGAGAGTAAACTTTAATAGAAATATCTTGAAGGTAATTTTTGTAAATTTTCAACTGAATTTAATGAGTTGTATAGTATTTCTTATTTTATTTCAGATTGCTTACTCTTTATAATTCCCAGCTAGTTTATAGTTAACTTAAATCTGGAAAACATCAAGAAGATAAGTTGAATCAAACTCGATTTTGGATAACTAGACTTATAAATAGTAACGTGGAATAAATGCCAATATTTCCCCCCCCCAAAAAAAAAAGATTTATATTTATTAAAAAGGAATATCAGACCATGGAGAGAAGGAGAGGCAAAATCTTCCATCTGATGATTCTGTTCCAAAATGCCCACAACGTCTGGAGCTGTGACAATCTGAAACCAGGAGCCAAGAGCTCTTTCTGTGTCTCTGCTGTAAGTGTAAGTTGCCAAGACTAGGCTACCTTCTAGTAATTTTCCAGGTCACAAGAAGGGAGCTGGATGGGAACTGAAGCTGCCAGAACATGAACTGGCATCCATTTGGGATCCTGTTGCTTGCAATGTGAGCATTTAACCATTGATCCATCATGCTGGTCCCAAGTTAAAAAAAAAAAAAAATCACTTATTTGATTTTATTTGGAAGACAGAGTCAGAAAGATTCAGTCTGTTGGCTTACTTTCCAACTGCCTATAAGGCCTTCGCTGGGCAAACCAGAACTAGAAGGCTAAACTTTCTCCAGGTCTTCCCAAACAACAGGTCAGGAATCTAGGTACTTGAGCTCTCACCTGCTGGCTCCCAGGGTATGCATTGGTAGAAGGCTGGAATCAGAAAAGAACAAAGATGCAAGCCCAGAGAATCTAATATGTCACCTGGGATTCCCAAATATCATCTTTATTTGTGCACCTGATGACTGTTCCCCTGATTATCCACACTATGAATCATAAAACAAACTTTAATAAATCTTAAAAATTAAACTATGTATTGAAACTTGATTTTACCAATGTTTCAAATAAAGAAGATAGAAATCAGAGAAATAAGAGTAGGAACTTGCGGCAAAGTGAAATTAACTATCTTGCCTTTAACACACAGCCAGTTAGTAGCCAGAGGAACTCTTGAACCAGGCAGTTTGACTCACGTACTTGTGCACATACCCACCACTCTGAATGACTTATAGTGAGGAACAATTCTAGGACAGCCATGAACAGCTAACTAGAGGTCCACACACACCACCCCACAGTTCTTGTTGACAACAAGCAAGCTCATTTAAAGGAACAGGTCTATGTGAACTCAGAAAAAGCACCTGGTGATAACAGCTGTCTTCTTCCTCCTCTTCAGAGAGATTAGAATCATTAATGCAAGAGATAATGGCTTGATTGAAAAGTGGTTGTGATGTGCAACTAGGCCATTTTGGAGAGTTAAGCGTGAGCTGAACAACCAGATAATAAATGATGGAGGCTGAGAGTATGCTGCCTTCATTTCACAGATGAGGCAGACCTCCACACGCTGTTAGCTGAAGTACCTGGGTACCAAGAAGGTGTGAGAATCTTTTTTCTGGAGGTTACTAACATGTGTCTGCAGCAGGGTGATGGGGGAACAGAACACAGGGCTCTGAGGCCAGACACTTAGAGACAGGAATGGAACCTCTGCCAGGAAGACATTGGGGAGGAGGGTATGCAAGACACAGTGTGCAAGACACAGTCCCTGCCCCAGAGAAGGCCATTTCTCCCTCTATCCCCCATGGAGAAGCAAACATGACACCATCATTTCTGTACCCGTGGGTGAAGGTCATGAAGGTTCTGATGGCATGGAGATGGTTCAGTGAGGGGAAGAGTGGTGAGTGCAGCTCCAACAACGAGCAGGGCTCCACCTCTTGAGTAGGAACCTGGGAGGCCCACGAGGCAGTCAGTCACTGTGGCACAAACACCTGCCAGCACCTCAAGGTGGAGCTTGTTCTCCAGATGGTCATCGTCATTGTTGCCTCTTCCTTTCCTCCTCCTTAAGACTGAGTTACTTATACAAAAAAGCAGAGCAACAGAGAGAGGTATCCTCCATCCACTGCTTCTTTTTAAAAAAGATTTATTTTATTTTCATTACGAAGTCAGATATACAGGGAGGAGCAGAGACAGAGAGACAGAGAGGAAGATCTTTCGTTCAATGATTCACTCCCCAAGTGACCACAACAGCCAGTGCTGTGCTGCGCTGAACCGAAGCCAGGAGCCAGGAAATTCTTCTGGGTCTCCCACATGCATGCAGGGTCCTAAAGCTTTGGGCCATCCACGACTGCTCTCCCAGGCCACAAGCAGGGAGCTGGATGGGAAGTGGAGCTGCCAGATTAGAACCGGTGCCCATATGGGATCGTGGGCATTCAAGGCAAGGACTTTAGCTGCTAAGACATGCTGCTAGGCCCCATCCACTGCTTTACTCTCACAAAGGGCTTCAGCCGTCAGGACTGGACCAGGCCAAATCCAGGGGCCTTGAGCTTCTCCTGGTTCTCCCATGAAAGTTCAGGTTTCTTCTGCTACCTTCCTCAGCACATATCAGGCAGCTGGAGGTAGAGCACCTGGACTGGGATGGTCACTCCATAATGGATACAGGCGTTACCAGCAGTGGTTTCACATACTGTGCAACAATTCTGAATGCCATGTGGCTCATCTCGCCTTCACAAAATCAAACAGAAAATCATCTGGAATTCAGGCTTTTTTTCCCCCAACTCTCCATATGCAAAGGGATCATTAATCATTCAGGATAATGACTTCTAGATATTGAAATCAGAAACTGGCCTCTGAACTCTGCAACTGTTTGCTAACATCCTAGTGGAAGATCTGTGTGTGTGTGTGTGTGTGTATGTATTGAGTGAATACATGCATTTGAAGACATGTGGGAAAGTGGACCAGCTAATTGACAGGATATCGGTGTACTCCTGATGTGTGAACTAACATCATAAAGCAGGAATGACTTTGGCACACAAAGGACTGAGACACATGCCTAGATAAGAAATGGGAGGGCCCAGTGCAATGGCTCAATTTACTACTCTTCTACCTTTAAGCCCCTGATGCCAGTTCATGTCCCCGCTGCTGCACTTCCCATTCAGCTTCCTGTTTATTCCCTGGGAAAGCAGTCGAGGATGGCCCAAAGCCTTGGGACCCTGCACCTGTGTGGGAGACCCGGAAAAGGTCCCTGGCTTCAGATCAATCACTTGGTTATGAGCCAGCAGAAGGAAAATCTTTCTTTCCCTCTCTCCTTCTTTGCAGATTTGTATTTTCAATCAAAGTAAATAAATCATTTTTAAAGGGAAAGAGGAGACAGAGAAAGATAGATGGGCAGATTATGAGTCAAATAAATGCTTAAAAAGGAAGGGCATGTTCGAATTTAGATGTACATGCATTTAAATCCCAGCCAGTGACACTGCTTAGGGCAAGCTCTTCATGTCTAAGCTTCCTTTGTCCATGCATTTCTTCTGTAAATATCTACTATGCAGTGGATGTAATATTATGCACCAGGGTGGTTTGCATGTGTAGAACATGTCTCAGTTTCCTATTCATATTGCAAAGACAGAAACCGCTCCCTTGTAGATCATCCCTGAAGACCTGGGTGAAATGCCTGCTGATAGCTCAACACACAGGTTTAATCATTTACACCTGTCCCTATGCTTCAAACCTGTAATTTGGAATCCAATGCCAGGTTCATAAATGAGAGTTTGAGCAAAGTCTACATCTCAGAAAATATTAGGTGGAAAACAACAATAAGGGGTCTCCCCAACCACCTTGTCTTCTACCCCAGCACTAACAGAAGTCACAGACCTGTAGCAAGTATCTTCAGCGACCGACATGATCTCATTCATGTTCCGGACACTAGACACTCAACAGGCAGGATCATGCAGCTGTCTATGACTCTGACCTTTCCCATTCTAAACTACATGGGGCTACCAGGAAGACCTGAATCTTCAGGTCCCACAACCATTGGCCTTTCCTGGAAATGCAGCCATAAATTCATTGAAAACTAAAGAAGAGATGGAGTTATTCAAAAGAAGACAAGGAAGTAGATAAAGTAGAGGAAGAGGAAAAGACTTAGGGGGATAGTAGCTAGGGGCAGAGCAAATGAACTGTCCACAGGAAATAACTATGAACTTCTTTCTGCATCATATTCTTGTTGCTAAAGTCTTTTGTTAAAAACAAATAAACAACAACAACAACGAGGCAATGGGGACCGTACACAGAGAAGAAACTTACTTAGGAGGGACCATACTTCTCAATGTTCCAGAAAACCAGGGAGAATAAAATTACTTGTTATCAGAAAAACTTGGTGGCTTCTTTCCCTAGACTTAATATAGAAATAAAAGACCAGGAAGTGGGCACAGACAGAGAAGCATTACTTGCAATGTGACCAGGTGAACATGAAAAGAGGAGGGAAGGGTAAAGCATACCCAAAGAGAGAGAGCCAGGAGGTGAGATTCCCCTTGAAAGCAGAGAGGAAGAGACACCAAAGGTTTGAGGAAGAGCCTTGAGATTTTAAATCTTCCCCTATGCTGGAAGCCAGCTCCAACCAGGTTCGGAACTTAAGAAGGTTGCGTGGAATAGAAGTAGAGAAAAAGAAGTGGACCACTACAATTTCAGGATTGTAATGGACAACTCAAGTAAGTTGTCCCCTTTATTTATACAGAAGCAGTCACAAACTCTGGCACAGACCTTTTACGTCATGGTGTTGCATCCACTCAACCACAGAGGGCAGGCCTCAAAAAGTACAATTGCAAAGTTTTCTTTAGGGGTAGTTTGACACAGTTTCAAGGGGCGCACAGTTTACAACAGGTGAGTGAGGAAGGATTATGCATTCCTAGCTTATCTCGGCTTGCCAGCTTCAGTCTGCTCTCCTCAGGTCGGGGCTCTAGCCTTAGTGCTACCTGTGACAACCAGACCCCGATCTTGAATTATCTATTGGTGAATAAAGCTGGAGCTTTGGTTTATGGGGATTGGGGCCATTGGCACCAGTTGGCAATTAGGCATGCAAGCTCGCACAGTTTGATAGCTAAGCAAGTAAAGCAGGAGTTATAAAGGCAAAAAGAATTGCAGTTAGCAATCAGCCATGTTTCTCCATTTTGATTTCAACTCTACAATGAACAAGTGGGTGTTTCCAAGGATAATTCTGCCAATTGTTTCACCTTAGAGTGGGGTATTATCCATTCTGATGTTGCAGATAGAAATTCCTCAGTAGTCAACACGTATTAACCAGTAATACACTCCTACTACGATTCTCATTCTATAACTTATCTTATCAGAGGAGAAAATATATCACATTGGGGAAAAGATAATGATCAGAGACAGAAAACTACAAACAGATTCCCATTGCAACTATGGACTCAATAATCCTGAATTAGTTTGAAAGCATGTATTACAATGTTACTACATTCTTGAGCTCTTCCAGACAAAGGGCCATTAAAGCAACCAAGACAGCATATATTATTAAAGGCCTGTTCACCAAGATGTTATCAGCAACATTAATTCCCAAGCTCATATAGGTTGTGAACACCATCTCGCAGGGGCAAACATCAATGCCTCAATATATTATAGAACTCTCAGTGGGGTGGTCAAGTGTCCTCGCAAAGGGAGTTGGAACTGCATTCAGGTGGTTGCAGAGACATCCACTGGGCCTTGTCATGCAGCAGGAAACTCCCCTGGGCCCTGCCAAACAGGGGAGCTGTTCTTTTCACACCTTCGTGTCATTCACACCTACTGTATGGACCTCAGTACCCTGACCCCTCCTTGTTGGGTGGGAACCTATAGGTAAAAGGTTCTTCATCGGCAATCTCTTAACCAGCTAGGAAATAACTTTGGAAATTTTTGTGTCACCCACTTCAATGTGACCAAGATCTCAGTGCGCTTGAATGGTCTCATTAATCATTGGAAATTTCAGAATCAGACAACTGCGAAGTTGAATGGCTGACTTGCCAGTGAGTGATGAAGGATTTGTCCAGGAGGGCAGAAACAGACAGAACTGCAGACACCCCAGCTGGAATAGACTTTCACAGTCAGATGTCCTCTGATAGGGGAAACAGCAGAAAGCAGGGCAGTGGCAATGTCTGAGGCCAGTGTTCCCAGAAAACAGACTGAAACAGACTTGGATGCAGGCTCAGAGGGTGGAAGACTGAGACAGACCTGGGTGCAGACACATGGGTTGAGAAACTGAGACCAACATGTGGGTTCAGCACAGGGGATGGGAGACTGAGACCAAAGCATTGGTGCAACTCAGGGACTGGGTTAAGGAAACAACAATAAAGGAGAAAGGTGTGGAAAGGAAGATAGGTCATGTCCATGGATACTGCCATGGACATTTGGCGTCCATGTTGCAGCAGGCATCCACTGGGCAGGACATGAAATGCTCTACATGGGTATCTGCAAGGAAGTCCAAAGGCAAGGAGCATTCTGCCTCCCTGTGGGAAAAAATTGCCCCAGGAGGATCTCACCTTCCCTGTGTTGTCACACACACAAACATCACCAGAGGGAACACCTCCTGCAAACTGTAGTACTGAGAGAGGCCAGTGGTGGAAGACCAAGTTGAGGAATGCATGCTGGAGACGGCACTGTCAGCAGACAGTGAATCAAAGCTTGCTGGGAACTGCCCACAAAAGCCATGGCTGGACTCAAAGATGAAGTCAGAAGGTGCCAGGTGGGCCCAGGGCTACTTCTCTGGGGTTTCTGCTGCTGTATGTTCTCACGCTCTGGCATGTTCCTCCCAAGTGCTATCACAAGGTTCCACCAAGACTCCTGTCCAACTATTGCTTTAAACGCCAAAAATACAATCTTATAACTCCTTCTTGAGTCACCAGGTCATCTTGACTTCTGTTAACAGAAAACTCTGAGTTCTCTGAAGGCAAAGACCAGCTCATGTCTCAACCTCTGGGAGGAAAATCTTTCTTACCCCAAATATCCCTGAGATAACTTTGACATCAATGTGGAGCAAAGTGTGAAAGAAAATTATACAATTCTTCAGGAGCATTTCAAGAGCAGACCTCAATGTTCTAAATAAAGGCAGTTTTCTCCTTGCTAGGGTGTCCTTGAAGTTTTTTTGAGGGAAAACACAGCTGATAAACTAACTCTGCGTCTACACATATGTCTGGAAGTATTAAAAAGCAAAATGTTCCAGATGTTGGTCGAGACCTACTATACGCCTGGACAGCAGAGCACTTAACACGCTGCTATGCAAGTTCATGGCTCTGGGAAGGGTTCCCGGTGTAAAGTGGTTATTTCAGTGCGAGTAGTGCCACCATCAGGGGCAAAGAGCCGACTGCACACGGCACTGAACATGTGCATGCATTTGTTAGGCATTGTTTATTCTGACACCAGTAGTTTCCTGTTTGAAAAGATGTATTGTGGAGTGGAATGTGGAGTTGATAGTGGCCATTAAGGTAAAACATGGAACTAGGGGATTCATATCTAGCTGGACCTTTGGGCAGTGCCCTTGGCTGCCCCCAGTTGTGGGAATATGCTTGCTTGTACTGACAAATTTCAATGGAAAGTTTTGAAAATCACTGGTGAATGAAAAATCTCTATGCAGTTAGACAGACTCTCATAAAAACAAAAATCATCCCTGGTACAGTCAGTTTGGAGATTAGTTTAGCTTTGTTAAGTCTGTATTCTGAAAGCAGACAGTAATGCCTACTTCCAAGAGTTGAGTGGGATAGGATAATCAAAAGTATAGTGCAGACCTGGTACTTGATCAATTCTTGCTTTTTTCCTCATTTGAGAAAGGTGGAAGCATGTTGAAATGCAAAGAGATTGAAATGGGGCCTAAGCAGTAGATCCAAGATCACGTTATGAACTAAAACCTAAGGCAGGCAGGGAAAGCACTAAGGGGCCTGGTTCCTTGCCTACCTGTTCTTCAGCTCTCAGTCCAATGCTGTATGACTGTGCTCTTCTGTGCTGACTTGGCTTTAGCTAACAGGATGTATTGAGTGTGATGTGAGCAGAACCGGGCAATATGTCTGCACTTGTCTCAGGTTGATGGTGCATTCTGTCATCCTCTTTAGAAGGTCAGGAAAAGACACAGGATAGCAGAGCCTGGCCATCTCCATGGTTCCAGCCAAAATCAAGTTAGTGCTGACAGCTACAATCTTCCAAGAAATAGGATAGCCCCATGAGCACCTCCTGCCCACCCGTGGCTCACCCTTACCTACCCAGAGAGTGGAATAATCACTGCAGAATCCCATGACCAGTGTGGTGCTAGACATATGTGATGGTACGGTGATGGCAGTTCAAACAACAGTGGGAATGCAGGCCCTTGTCTAATATGGATGATGTTCTTAGGAGATTGAAATGCATAAAGAGATGTGTGTGTGTGTGTGTGTGTGTGTGAGTGTGTGTGAGTGAGTGAAAGAACTATCACATGAGGACCAGTAAGAAGTGGCCAACTCCAAACCTGGCCAGGCTGTTTCCCTAACTCCTGAGAGAAGATCCACCTCATGGTGGACTGCCAGCTTCCCCAGGAGGGAAACAGCAAACTTTTGCTGTTTGAAGTCCTGGCCTGCATGGCTGCCAGAGCAGGCCAACACAGCCAGGGCTGCCAGAGCTTAGAAAAGAGGCATGTTTAGTGCTGGGTGCATTGCCTGCACTTTTCATTGAGTCCTTACAACAACCATATGTGATCAGCTTCATAGCACTAGTGTGGGGAGAAGATAGCCTAATGCTAGCAGCTGGATAGCATCTTAGCATCACTCAAGCCCCTGTGGTAGCTCCCACTGAGACACAAGAAGAAATTAAGCAGGAAGAAGCAGCCCCCCGCAACTCACACCCAAAATAGTGGTCTCAGAATGGATGCTTTCAATAATGTGTTTTCTATTCAAATTTGCCATGGAGAGTTAAGCCAACACCAGAAGTGCCAAAACCCCTTATGGGCTTTGTTTCAAGCCCTGGCTGATCCACTTCCTATCCAGTTTCCTACTAATGCACCTGGGAAAGCAATTGGGGATGGCCCAAGTGCTTGGCCCCCGGTACGCATGTGAGAGACCTGGAGAAGTTCTTGGCATTGGCCTGGCAAAGCACCAAGAATTGCAGACATTTGGGGAGTGAACAGGTAGATAGAAGATCCTTTATTTCATTTTTTTTTCTCTGTGTAACTGCCTTTCAAATAAATAAGAAAAATCTTTAAAACTATTCCTGCCATTAAAAAAAAAATGTAAAAGCAAGGAAACATTTTTATAGTTCCTGATTATTTTTAAATGAGCAATAACAAACCCAGTGTACTTTAACATAACACACCCACTGTGTTTTAACATAACACTTTCATGAAAATTCAGAATCAGACCACTGCTGAGGAGAAGAGAGAATGTCTCCTAGCTGCTGAGTCATGTCCTGAATAGAGGGGAGCTGGGTTTTCATGATCTCTTCTACTTCTGACCTGAATCAGTACGAGGCTCTTGCTGAGTGTGCAGAACAAGGCAGCCTCACATAGAGGGACTATCGGGGCAGAGAGAAGGGGCATTGTCATATCCCTTTTGGAGAATCCAGGATCCTCTTCCTCAATATTCCTTGGAGCCAGATAAGTAGTGTATTCCATGGCCAGACTTAAATGTGTAACTTGAAACCCTCTCAGTGAACTTTCCACTACCATACATTTTTCAGTTTGATGTGCACCTCAAACTTACCATTGCATGAGTCCTTGTCAACAGCTCTGCACAACTTGACGACCCAAAGTGAAGCCTGTTTCCAGGCAGCAGTAGGAACAGTCATCTCGGCAGAGCTCTTGCGGATAATGAAACCCCAACTGGAACATTTTTGGGGAGGTAGAGACTGAGAAAGGCAGATGGATAGTTCAAGTTGTTTACTTGCTCTGGAATGAATTTAAGAGATTGTTCCTGAATATACACTGGCCCAGAAGGAAAACAGAACAAAACAAACAAACAAACAAACAAAAACCGGCATTGATTCTAATAAAGCTGGATGTGCAAATTGGTTCAGCAATTTTCTAACTGGACAAAGATAAGCCACCACTTGCAGGACCAACATCCCTTACAGAATTGCTGGTTTGACTGCCACATACTCTGTTTATGATCCACCTCCCTACTAATGGCCTGGAACAGCAGTAAAAGATGGTTAAAGAGTGGGCCCCTATACTCACATGGGAGACTGGAAGAAGTTACTGACTTCAGACAAGTAGTGGCCATTTGGGTAGTGAACCAGAGAAAGAAATATCACCTCTTCTCTGTCCCTTCCACTCTCTCTGCCACTCATTCAAGCAAAAAAGCAAAATTCTCTTTTGAAAAAAAAATTAATACAAATGTAAACAATAAGCTTTTAAGTCTTTAGTTCTGAGATGAGAACATTGCCATATTCACTCCATTCCCAGAGCCCTATTGTAAGGTTCTTGGTCAATGTGTGATGTTCCAGGGAACCCAGAAAATGCCCAGAACACTAGGAGTCTCAAGGATCATCATGGTACCAAACTGGAGTCTGTAGTACTCCTGAAAAGCTCAAATGCAAGCACTTAAAAAAAATCTTTTTTTGGGGGGGTGGGGAGGATTAGAAAAGCCAGAGTTACAGACAGAAGGAGAAAAAGAGAGAAATATTCTCCATCCACTGGTTCACTTCCCAAGTGGCCTCAATGATTGGAGCTTAGCAACTTCAAAGCCAGGAGCCAGGAGCTTTCCCTGGATCTACCAAGTGGGCACAGTGTCTGAAGCATTTGGGCTGCCCTCTACTACTTTCCCAGGCCACAAGCAGGGAGTTGAGTGGGGAGTAGAGCAGAACCAGCATTCATATGGGTTCCCAGTGTGTGCACAGTGCAGCTTTAACCACTGAGCTACTGCATCACACCTGCTTTTTTATTTTTTACACAAAACATTTATTTTTGTTTGAAAGGCAGAGTTACAGAGAGAAGACAAAGAGAATCTCCCATCTGCTGGCTTATACCCCAAATGGCAAAGCCAGGAGTCAGTAGTCTCCTCTTGGTCTCCCACATGAGTATAGGGCACCAAGACCTTGGAACATCCTCTGCTGCTTTCCCAGGATACAACCAGGGTGCTAGATTGAAAGTGGCACAGCCAAGATTTGAACCGAAATTGATATGAGGTGCCAGCCCTAAAAGTGGAATTTTATCCTTATATAGCACAGAATCATCCCAGATCTGAAAAGAAATCTAATCAAACAAACCTGGTTTCCTCTACCAGCTAGAGTCTCGGGTCCTAAACCACGGCTCCAAGGTGACGTTGAGATTCTGTCAGCTTCTGTGGCATTTGGCCCAGAGGACAGGGAATAACCCAGATTACTTCAGTCTGATTTGTCATTCTAGGAAGATCTCCATTGATCTACCTCTGACATAAATAGACATAGTTCGAAACCTAAATGTCAGTCATCCATTCAAGAAATCACACTCTTGCCCATCACCACACATTCCTGCCTGTGTCCCTACAGCATTGAGCATCATCCCCCATAGTTCTTCCCATCACTCTACCTGGTGTCCTAGAGGAATGAGACTCTCCATGGAAACCAAACTGGTAGTTGCCATAAATGCTGAAGATAATGACACTGTCAGTCCAGGGACCACTTCTATGGGGAGATGGGGGATGGAGGGGTGGTGTGTAGGAGGCAGGGATTTCACTCAGCTGACCTCAAGTGGACAGCAGGAATTGTTCATGGCTTGAGGAGAGACTGGAAGAGTAAGACACATTTCTTGGGCCCAGCACGGTGGCGCAGTGGTTAAGGTCCTCGCCTTGCACGCCCCAGGATCCAATATGGGCGCCGGTTCTATCCCAACAGCACTGCTTCCCTTCCAGCTCCCTGCTTGTGGCCCGGGAAAGCAGTCGAGGACGGCCCAAGGCTTTGGGACCCTGCACCCGCGTGGGAGACCCGGAAGAGGCTCCTGGCTTCGGATAGGCATAGTATAGGCCATTGCGCTCACTTGGGGAGTGAATCATCAGATGGAAGATCTTCCTCTCTGTCTCTCCTCTCTGTATGTCTGCCTTTCCAATAAAAAAATAATAATAAAAAATAAATCTTTAAAAAAAAAAGACACATTTCTTGGCTGTTGAAAGTGCCAGAGTGTTCATGTTGCGATGAACCAAGAAAAGAGGTTCTTGAGACCTAACTGTATACTACTGCTCTGTGGCTGTTTGTCAGAGCCTCAGGAATGCACAGGGAGATTGTGGCCCAGAGTGCTTGCACTGTGGTCCATTGTACTGAAAGCTTCCTGTCAGGTGAGCAAACTGCACTGTGGAGCATGTGAGAGGCTAAGGAGTCACCACCCACTGGCACTTTGTCCTAAGAGCTATGTTTGTCTCAAGAGAGTATCCTGGATTCCCAGTTTCCCATCCAGCTCCCTGCTTGTGGCCTGGGAAAGCAGTTGAGAATGGCCCAGAGCCTTGGGATCCTGCACCCACATGGGAGGCCTGGAAGAATTCCTTGGCTCCTGGCTTTGTATTGCTGCAGCACCAGCCATTGTGGTCACTTGGGGAGTGAATCAACAGGTGGAAGATCTTCCTTTCTGTCTCTCCTCCTCTCTGTATATCTGACCTTGCAATAAAAATAAACACATCTTTATATTTAAAAAGGGAGAGAGAGAGTAGCTCCTGGGGAACAGCTTCTTTCCCTATTTGGCCATTAATACTGGAGAAACGTGTGTGTGTGTGTGTGTGTGTGTGTGACATTAGTGTTGATTTTCCCCTTTCTGCTTGCATTCAAGCAAAAGCAATTCTAGGACAGTAGCCTGCTAGGAGTTCGATGGTTTCTACACAATCATTGCATCAAGAGCTAGAAGCAAATGTGTTTGCTAGAGTAGCCTACACAATCAGATAGGAGCAAATCAAAAAGAAAATAAATCTACATACATATGCTTCAATAGTTGACGTTTATGTTAGTATGCATTTAAATGATGGCATAGCTTGTGGCAAACTATTACATGTTTTTCTATCAGGAGGACTGAGCGGGTGGGGAGTGAAATGTGGACAGTGAACTGGCATTCTGAGAGGTATATGGTGATGTGCTTTTGCAAGCCGTTCACAGATGTAACCAGGGTGACAGAATTCTAACGAATTATGCCCCATAACCTGGTGGTTAATGAGCTGCAGAAACCTTTGTTTATGGGGGTCCCTGGAAGTTCACATCTCCTGTTCAGGGATCAATAAGAGATTTCTGGGCTCTTCTGAATCCAAATGTATGTACAGATTGTGGGGTGGGGGGTTAGCTGGGAAGACACTCAGCCAGAGAGGGGTGGCAATTCTGCAGGTTCAGTTTTGTGTGTGGAAGGGGAGCCTCCTCTGTCTCAGAGATCACAGATTCCTACTCCTACCAAATATCATTCACAGTGACCTTGCTGACTATGACAACAACTCCTTTGGCTTAAAAGCTACTTTGGGAAGCCAGGGAAGCCTTTGATATTCAGTGTTCTGGATTTCCAAGGATGAAGACAATGAGCTGCTGAAGGTTGAAGCAGTGACATAAGGCTTCCTGCTAATCTGCCTCCCATCAGGCAGCTTTGCTCTGCTGTGCTTAGGGCTCTGGCTGCAGAATTACACACCCCCTTGAGGTTCCCGGGTTTGCTGTAATGGTCACCATGCACCTCCATCACCCGGAGCCGTTGCACTGACATAATGTTTTCACTGGCATTCCAGTGCCGTAGGGCACAGTCAACACCAGGCTGAAAAGAGCCATGCTTCAATGGTGTTTATTGCACACCTGCTACATGATGAACAGAAGACATCTAGGGACACAAACTGGGTGAGATGGCAAACTTACATTAAGTCTGCTCAGAGTTGACTGGCGAAGAACACATTCATGCTTGATGGTGATTTCCCTCTTGCCAAAATCCTTGAAAGATTTTACTTTTTATATCTTTGGAACCCAATAAATATTTTCCACTTGGAGATGCTTGCACGTCCTGTGATCAGGCTATCAAACCGCACAAAGTTAGTCCTACCGCCCAACCCTCGCAATCTCCAGCTCAGAGTTTACATAGAAGCCATTGCCACTGCACCTCCACTTTTATCCATTTTTATCCATTAAAGTCTTCTTCCCAGTATCAATGATCACAAGGTGCAGATGATCAACAGGAACAACACAGCAATTTGAGGAGGGAAAGGCTTCTAAAATGTGACAAATTAAAGTGATCTTGTTGCTGCCAGCAAGAAATTTTCACAGGTTATCTCATTCTGTTAACAGGAGGCTCTACATAACCCATCTGAGACTCAGAAAAATGTTTGCAATTCTGCAGGGGGAAAGATGGGGCAGCTTGGCTCTGTGCCAAGGTGGGGTTCCTCTCTTCCTGCTTGCTATTGACCACCAAGAATTAAGCACCAAAGTCTTTTATTGTTTTAATTAAAAATTAATTAATTTTATGATCAGTTCCAAAGACTCTGGGATTTTCATTCCCTCTTCCTCAGTCCTCCCAATGCAACACAGACTGGTTATCCCATGCATTATTACAATAAGATGTCTCATCAAAAACAGTCATAAGCACATCATCCTACTATGTAAGTGTATTCTGATAATTAAAAGAGAAAGAAAGAAGGAAGAAAGGAAGGAGGATGGAAAGAGGAAGGAAAGAAGGGAGGGTGGGAGGCTGGAAGGAAGGAAGGAAGGAAAAGAGAATGAAAGAAAGAAAGAAAGAAAGAGAAACCTAACTTGAAAAAAAAAACAGACCTTTCTGAGCAACACAGCCTTTGAATAATCACAATTAAGAGCCTACATTTTAGAAACAGAATCAATTTAACTTACAAAATGACAAGATAAAGGGAATAAACCCATTAGCTTAAATGCATGCTACATTTTATTTTTTAAAAAAAGGAGTTTTAAAAATCCAAGAGTCTTAAGAAAATTAAAATGATATCCAGGCAACCTTTTACTTGCGTACTAACCACAAGAATGACATTAGGGCTGCACATGTCAATATTTCACAGGGAAAAGCTGTTGCCTCTCCAAGCATCCAGCACATGAGGATGGGATAGACAGTTGCTGTGGGTGGGAAATCTGAACTGTCACCCCCATACCTATCCCCACCAGCCCTTCTAGCCTAGCTGGCTCACAATGAAAGGTCTGGAAATGTTGGCTTTATAATTGTGGTTTATAATTACCAATGTTCCTGTCAGCAATCTTTCTTCTGGGGGTCAAAACCATTAGTGGTATCCAGTGGGTACAGCACTAAAACTGTTTAAATGCCAGGACATCTGCTATGATAATTAGGATGCTCATGTGTTAGAGGAACCAGCCAGGCTCGAAGGCCTCTGGACCAAGGAAGCACGGCTGCCTCTGTAGTTCAGAGCTGAGCATCATGTGGGCCACACATGTGGTTTTGTCTTACAGACCCATGGGTAAAGCTTTGATTGGGTGTGGGTGGTTGGGAACACTGGATTTACTGTTGAACTTGCTCATGTGCTTGCACCAGGGCTAGCAGGAAGCACAATGCAAGCCCTTCATCCTTCCTCCCTCCAGAGGAAGCACCACTTCTCCTCTGTAGATTCCCTCAGCCACATTGTAGTTGATACCTTTGATGAAGACTGTTAAGGAAGACTATTTTACTTTGTAC
This sequence comes from Ochotona curzoniae, assembly GCF_017591425.1. NCBI lineage: Eukaryota > Metazoa > Chordata > Mammalia > Lagomorpha > Ochotonidae > Ochotona > Ochotona curzoniae. The sequence continues at coordinate 208,554 of NW_024465796.1, forward strand.
TCTGTAGCAGCTCATGGCCAGTTGTGCTGATGGGCAAGCTCTTCAATGCCCCCTTATTTCTCTGTGCCAATGACTTCTCTCTCTGAACTCACTGTTTTAACCTGTGCCTGACACTAAGTCACCAAGAGGAGGGATGCTTCTGTTTAGTCGATGGGACATGTTATCATTTTATAGCTAGGAAAATCCTCCCCTAAAGGTGAGTTTATGTGCTAGAACATAATTTGAAAATAAATATATACAATCTGTGCAATGTCAGAGGCTGTGAGGGTAGGCTGTGTTGCACAGTGACATAACTTTAAAGAACCCCTAACAAGAGGTGGCAGAGTATCATGTGTATGCCTCCCAGGCAGGCAGGCAGGCAGGCAGGCAGTTTCCATTGTTTTACTCATGGTAGTAGCCTGCATTCCTGCAGATTCCAACATGGATTAAACTGCTCCCACGGGAGGACTGATATAAAAGAATGTCAGGTTGAAAAAAAAGAGGGTGTGTTTCAGAACGCAAGGACATAGCCCGAGGATTCTAAAGACAGTTGAGGTACAGTCTCCTTGTCTATGCATACTCAGACATGAGCTGGGGTAAGATCATCTAGAATCACCACATTTATATCGTTCTACAGGAAATTCCCTGGCCAGAAGTGTTGGTCTCAAGTGGTGATGTCACATTACCACTTTGTGTCTATACTGTGTCTTGGGATGACAGTTGGACAAACATGAAAGGAAGGATAATTATATTATTTGGAAAGCAGCCTGGGTCCCCAAAGCTACCTGTTGAGTGAGTTGTTCCGGAGTGCCTGCTGCTTGTCCCTGAGACATGGAGCAGCCGGGAGCAACCACTCTGAGTCCATCTATGAACTAGACTGGCTATTGTGTGCCTTCACTCCTTGCCCCTCCTTTTCCTGTGGAAGGCCTAACTTGGGCTGACACCAACAATTTTCCATGCATGGAACAGCATTTTTTTGCAAGTCCTCAAAGAACTCATACATATGTATATGCTGAAACTCCCAGGCTGGGATCTCCACAGTCCCCTGACTAGCAGCAACAACTCCTGGGATTCTGTTAGAAATTCAGGTTCTCAATCCAGCAAATGCAACCACTAGCCGATCGGGGGTGATGGACTCTGCTGGGCTCTGTGCTTGCTAGAACACACAAGAATCTGGTCTGGGAATACCTTAAAGTTTCTTTGGGGATCTCCCCAATTGAAACGCCGGACTCAGAGCCCTAACCAAGAAAAGACAGAAGACAGAACAGCTATTTGTTGGCAGCAAAATACTGGGCATATGGAGACTCTATGAGGTACTGTGTCAATCAGTGGATTCTTCAACGACTTCATCATGCTTAGAGTGGTGAGATTGGCAGCAATTCATAAATGGTGAGCTATCAAAACCACTTGAGCAAGTATCTCAGAGCATGCCCCACATCTGGGACTTGGGGTGGATGGGAAACCTGGTGGGCCTTCTCCCTCAGTGTCCCCCTTTACCTCAGATACGTGAAGAAAACAGTATGGAAACAATAGTCTTGCCCAATTCCCTGTAGCCCTTGAACCATTTTACCCGAATTAACTATGTAAAGATTGTCAAAAATATAATTAAAAAATTAAAAAAAAAAGAAATTCAAGTTCTCAGACTTCCCCACACCCCTCACACACATCACTACCTGCATCAGAAACTCCAGTTGAGAACCCTGAGACACATGCACAGTCATGCAGGAAAGACTACTGTGTTCTCAAGTGTGAGAATTGCTGCTCTGTGGAGTCAGTAAGAGTGTGAATCAAAATCCCTTAGGAATTGATCTACTCACCATGGGGCCTCACAATGAGAACTCCTGAAGCAAAGACAATGTGCTGCTCATCTACCTCCTGATTTTGCATTGCCCTCTTAAATGGATGATTCACCCATTATTGACTACACTTTGGGGTTTAGCATTTAGCATAAGGAGCTAACTTAGAACACTTCCTGATAGATTATATGTGTATAAATTGCTTGAGAATTTTTCCAGAGCTTTGTGTTTGCTCTTTATATCTTCATGCATGACTTTTTTCAAATATTCATTTTTTTAAATTTATTTGAAAATTAGACTTATAAAAGAACAGAAAAGACAAAGAGACACATACACAGAGAGACAGATTTTACTGTCTACTGATTCACTCTCCAAAAGGCCACAGTACATAGGGTTGGGCCAGGCTGAAAAGCCAGGAGCCAGCAGGCCTTATTCTCAAGTATGCTATTTGGATGCAAGGGCCCAAAAAACTGAACTTTCTTCTGTTTTACTCCCAGATGTATTAGCAGAGTTCTGGATTGGAAGTGGGACAACCTGGACTTAACCCAGTGCCTTTATGAGATGTGGACATTGCAGTCAGTGGCTGAACTTGCTATGCCAAAATTTTGGTCCCACTCCAAATTATTTTTCTAAGGACAGAGAAATGTAAGAGACTTGGCACTATCAATAAATTAAGTCTAATCCATGCAAATCACCACAAAGTCAGTGGTGACCACATCTCTGTGTTCTAACTGCAAAGTTAGGCCCCGGATCTCAACTCTTGTTGCGGGGAGGAGTGCGTGAGTCAATGAGAGAAGTTAATGAGCAGATAACTGACTCTGATGTGACACTGTCTCCAGCAGTGAAGCATCTGTGGCCTGCCCCTGTACACATCACTAAGCATGAATTCTGTCTTATTCTAGAGGGAAATATCCATGGTGCCAAATGAGAACATATGGTTCTCTTAATCATATGGTGCTGTTTCACTACAACCTCCATCTGCAAATAGAAACAAGGATTCCATCTGTTTGTTAAAAAATGGAAAATTGATTGCTTATAGTCCTGTTTGGTTACCATTTTCTCATATGATTCATAGCTGCTGGAAGGCGGAGGCCAGGTGGGCAGGAGGAGATTGAGGTAATTAACAAAAGATGTTATCCTGCCTTCATCTCCAATACTGTCTGAGCTTCAAATGTCAATGTCATTTCAAATATCCCTGCATCACTCAAATGACGCATCTGTTCCGGGTGTTTGTCTTAACAGTGAGGCTGAACTGGGCTGGAGACCCAGCAAGCAGGAGGTCTACCTCATTAAGTGCCTGTGCATGCCCTAAATGAAGTGTGTGTGCATGAAGCCAGGACACCTGTGGGGAGTTTTCCAATACGTTTGAGTTGCAGCTTGCCTTATGGCACTCGGAACTCTGCAATTGTCCGTTGGTATCCCATCTATGTGAGTGCTGTGTGTGTGGAACAAAGGTCACATCAATGGCCCTGATCCCCTGACCATTGCCATCAGAGTCCCAGAAGGACCAGAATGCATGCTAGCCTCTCTGCTACCTGCTGGGGCTCCTTCTGGACACCTAGTGCCTGCCTTGTCCGCACTGTGAAGCAGGAAGCTCATTGAACTCACATCTAGAGGAGATCTTTAGTGTTCAGTAAGGAGATTACTTATAAGTGACCACAAAGGCACACCAGGGAAGCCCAAAATGGCCTCCTGAGAGTAGTGAGGGCCTTGAGCTCAGGCAACTGACCCATGATCTCCAGCCTCATCCAGACTCAGGGCCTGCTGGAGTTTTCCACGACCGACCGCTCTCTTTGCCAGCCTGCTTAATCATGGCTCCAGGATTGCAAGCGAACCCAGCCTTGTCATCTTCGCCTGGGATTCCCACAGTTCTCAGGAATATACACTAGAGATGAAAGAGCATTTTTTGCAGATGTTGACTCAGACTCAGACCCCACGCCAGGACTTGGCATGCCCCTGTCCCTCTATCTGCACAGCTCCCATGGGAGGGCCCAATTCTACACCAACTTTGTAATGGGCATGTGGAGGCATGGGGAGATTGAAAAACTTGCCCAAGAGTGTTCAGTCAGTCAGTACCACTGCCCACTGCTGCTGTAGGCATGTGGGTTGGGAGCTAGGGTGTCCAAAACATGGATCTAGGCTTGACCTCTTGCTGTTGGGGTACCCAACTGTTACAGGGCTCAAATGAGAGTTGATTCTATTAACCTGTATTCCAGGCAGAGAGATTTTGGGTCATGCATGCTGCCCCCTGTGTATGTGTGTCTGGGAGACAATGGCATTTTTTTTTTTTAAGATTTGTTTATTTACCTAAAAGTCAAAGTTAGTAAGGAACATAAATAAAACACACACACACACACACAAAAAAAAAAACGGGTTGTGTAGAGACATCTTCCTTCCACTACAGTGGCTGGAGCTGGGCTGGTCCAAAGTCAGGATCCAGTAGCTTTATCTGTCTCCCACATTGGTGCAGGGTCTAATGATTTAGGCCACCTTCAACCTCCTTCTTAGGAACATTAGCAGGGAGCTGGATCAGAAGTGGAGCAGCCAGGACTCACATTACAAGCAAGGGCTTTTACCTGCTAAGTCAGAGCATCAGCATTTGGGTCAGTTAAGGTCAGTTAAGGTTATGTGTGAGGGTACCATCCAATCCTCAAAGCTGGAATAAAAGGGCAGAGGAAGGGGATACTTTTCTGCATATTCTCTCTCTCTCTCTCTCTCTCTCTCTCTCTCTCTCTCTCTCTCTCTCCTCCAGCCTAAGTGGATCTAATGCCTTTTCCTGCCCACATGGGAGGGCTGGAGCTACTGGTTTCCAGGCTTTGAGATTCAGCCTGAGCCATACACCGGCCTTCCTGAGTCTTCAGAACCTGGGTTGCCACCTCCAGTCTCCATGATTATATTATCCAGTCCATAGGGCAGGTGTCCTCTCAGATAATGGGTTTTTAGAAAAATTGTGTAGATTTCAGAAAGAAGACAGACAAATCCTTCCTTCTCCTGAACTTTCTTTTCCAAGATGTCCACATCAGCCAGGGTTAATCTGGGGTTAGAAGCTACAAGCCATGATCTCTAGGCCCATCACCTAATTGTTGGCAGAACCCAAGCACTCAAGCCACCTTTGCTACCTCCCAGGGTACACACGTTAATGGAAAGTTGGGGTCAGGAGCCAGAGCCAGGCCAGGGAGAGAACTGACCAAACTGAAGATGGGATGCAGAGGTATTTTAAATTATTTTTAAATACTTTTTTTTCCTTTGAAATGAGTGACACACAAAGATTAGAAAATCCACTGGCTTGGAGCAGCCTGAAATTGCATCCAGGTCTCCCACATAGGTAGCAGGGGCCCAGTATTTAGGCCATTTTCAAAAGCCCTCTGAGTAACATTAGCGGAGACCTGGATAGGAAGCTGAGAGCAGGGACTGGTGCTCTAATAGAGTGTGCTGGAAATGCAGGTTATAGTCCAACTCACTGGGTCATAACACCAGCCCTGACTTAAACTTCCTGACCATTATTTATTTTCTGTTCTTTCAACATTTGGGGTTGAGGGTGGCATTCACAAAAGAGGGTGACTGGAGCAGATAAGGTTAGAAATAATGATCAATCCAAGATATTGAATACCGTTTTGTTTTTGTTTTTGTTTTTGTTTTTGTTTTTTTTTATTCAGACTAACTGATCTCTTCACACACAGCTAGCAAACATAAATTGGTGCAGACTGTTGGGGGGCAAATTATCTTCCAGTCCTAAAATGGACACAGCATTCCCCTGAGATTATTACTTCTATGTACCAGTCTTAGCGAATCCTAGCAGAAGCACAAACAAATTTGTAGAACCTTTCACTGCAGCACCATTTATGAGAACAAAAAGTAAAAATTCACCCATGGCAAAAAATGATCAACTAACCCTGTTATCCTCTGCTGAACTGAAAATAATGCTATCGGTTTGGAAGCACTACCAAAACAATCAAATCTATCAAGTTAAAACAAGTATCAGCAACCCTTCCCTAGAAAGAGTGACATGGGAACACAGTGCAATGACTCTGTGGCTAAATTCTTGCCTTGCATTCGCTGGGATCCCATATGGGTGTCAGCTAGTATCCTGGAAGCTCCACTTCCCATCCAGCTCCCTGTGTATTGCCTGGGAAAATAGCAGAGCATGGCCCAAAGTCTTGGTACCCTGCATTGGTGTGGGAGATCCTGAAGAAGCTCCTGACACCTGACTTCAGATTGGCTCAGCTCTGGCCATTGTGGACATTTAGGGAGTGAACCAGGAGATGGAAGGTTCTTCTCTCTGCATCTCTTTCTCTCTGTGAATCTCTATTTCCAATAAAAATGTTTTAAAATATAGAGAATTATTATTTTAGTGTTTGAGGGTCAGACAGTCTCTGAGAGCAGTCATTCTACCCCTTTAGAAAGGTGGTGCAGGGCCAGGTGCGGTGGCGCAGGTGGTTAAGTCCTCGCCTAGCACGCCCGGAATCCCATATGGGCGCCGGTTCTAATCCCGGCAGCCCCGCTTCCCTTCCAGCTCCCTGCCTGTGGCCTGGGAAAGCAGTCGAGGACTGCCCAAAGCTTTGGGACCCTGCACCCGCGTGGGAGACCCGGAAGAGGCTCCTGGCTTCGGACCGGCATAGCATCGGGCCGTTGTGGCTCACTTGGGGAGTGAATCATCGGACGGAAGATCTTCCTCTCTGTCTCTCCTCTCTGTATATCCGCCTTTCCAATAAAAAATAATAAAAATAAATCTTTAAAAAAAAAAAAAGAAAGAAAGGTGGTGCAGTTAAGACAGCGACAAAACTGATTTTATTCACCAAAAACATAAGGAGAATGGAGGAAGCAGTGGCACTGTATTGTTGCAGGACAAGCTGCCTCCTAAGCGCATCCCTTCTGGACATACTCACTCTCAGCTTTCACACATCAGATCCTGTTAATGGGCCTGGGAAAGCAGTAGAATATGACCCAGGCCTTCGGGCCCATGTGAGGCACTTGTAGGAAGGTCCTGGCTTCAGGCTCCCTAGCCCTGGCCGTTGTGGACATTTGGGAAGTGAATTAGCAGATGGAAAACCTCTCTCTCTCTCTCTATCTATCTCTTTCAGGATGGATCTTGTTTACATTTAGTAGTTTGCCAACAAGTGAGTTTAAAAGGAAAACTGTAGAACAGACAAGTTGACGAATAAAACTACTTCTGTACATAAAATCATAGTAGTATGAATATTTATCTGAAGGTATTTTAAAGGGTTTATGGAATGTTGAATTAAAACACAGAGGTGTTTTTAAAGATTACAATCATTATTATTATCATTACCACCACCACTACTACCACTGCTACTACTACTATTATTGAAACGTAGAGTTAGAAAGACATGCGTAAAGACAAACAGAGCAGAAGAGATCTTGTATCTGCTGGTTCTACTCCCCAGACAGCCACATAAGCAGGTCTGAGCCAGCCCATGTCTGGAGCCAGGTACTCCATCTGTGATTCCCACATGGGTGGCAGTCATCTAATCACTCGAACCAGCTTCCTTTGCTTTTAGTTCTTAAACATTCCAAGAGCCTAAAATAGAAACCTTAAAAGCTTTTAAAGATAGCTCATGTGCAGCATTAACTAAAATGCAAAGCACTCCAGAAGAACGGCTTGGCTTGATATGCTTGTTCCACAGTTTCTATGAATATGAAGCACTTGACAGGCTTCAGTTTGGAGTGAAAGGCACAACAGCTCACAGGTGGGCACCAGTGTGTGTCCCGCTGGTCTGTGTTCCCCTCAAGCTCCCTGCTTGTAGTTGGCAAAAGCAGCCAAGGGGGGCCCAAAGCCTTGGGATCCTGCACGTGGGGGGAGACCCAGAAGAAGCTCCTGGTTCCTGGCTCCAGATTGGCTCAGCCTTGACCACTGCAGCCACTTGGGGACTGAACCAGCAGGCAGATGATCTTTCTCTCTGTCTTTCCTCCTCTCGGGATATCTGACTTTACAATAAAAAACTAATAAACCTTTTTAGAATCTATTAGAAAAATAAATAACCAGAGGGTTGGAAAGAGGAGGGTGGAGTAAGGCAGCAGAGCCCTCAACAAGAGTCACTCCTGCCTTCAGAAGACCAGCGGAGGAGGGGACTGCCAGCATGTCCTTTGAGCAGGTGGAACTTACCTTGTTGGAGTGAGGGGTACAGCACACAGACCTAAGAGGCGATCGGTGCAATTTCTCCCAAGGCACAGACAGGCTCCTTGCCCTTCTGCCTGAACTGGTGAAGGGAAGGAAGAATTGAACCAGCATGAATGTCCATTTCTGACTCTCTGGGGACCACTTTGCTCCCTCTCCTGTTTTCTATTCTCAATGTTTTCAGCCCTTCCAGAGTGGGTTGCTTGTTTGTTTCTCTGTCAACCTCAGGAGCTCCTCTCACCTGCATCTCTCTGTCCTCAACCTCACTCCTGACCTCAAACTTCCCCTCTTTATTGTTTAGGGCAATTCTAGAAAGTGGTCACCCATATAGGATCCTCCAACAGAAGACTCCGCAAGCCAGGTGAGATAGTAACCACACCTACCCCAGTCATGTCTCAATCAGCCCATCAAGGCATCCCTTGCTACTACTGCTGCTGCTGTTGCTGTTTTAAGATGTATTTCATTTATTTGAAAGACAAAGTCACAAATATAATGAATCTTCCAACTGGGGGTTCATTCCCCAAATGGCTATAACAGCCAGGGCTCAGCCAGGCCAAAGTCTGGATCTTAACCTGGGTCTCCCCTGTGGGTGGCAAGGGGGTCACACACTTCGGTCATGTTGCAGTGATTTCCCAGTTGCATCGGGAGCTGGCTCAGAGGCAGAACAGCTGGGATTCAAACCAGGTCTTTGATGTGGGGTGCCAGATGTGCCACGATCAATGACATAAATGGCTTCTCCATGAAGGCACCCCCAGGATATCACTTTTCAACGTCATTATTGGTCTACCATGAAGGGTCCAGGTGAAAACTTCTGTGTCCACCTTGCTCGATGTCCCTTTAGTTCACCTCTTCTTAGGATCAGCTAAGCTGCTGATGGAAAGCTCAGATGGCCCCTGGTCTCTGCCTGCCAGTCTTTCTTGTGTTAGAACACAGCAAAGGAGCCATTTGTGGCACACTGGGGCCAAGGACTCCAGGGTTAACATGTCTGCCTCATCACTGGGCAGTGACACCAAGGATCAGGCACACACACAGGTTGGTTGGGTATACTACAACATGGCAAGGTGTGAGGACCAGAGCCGAAGAGCATACAGTGTGGCCTTGTAACAGGAGAAGGTTAGATGGTAGGATTCTCAGCTTCAGCCACACAGGGCAAAGGCTATCCAATCAGTCTTCAGAGGTACAAGATCATCCCAAGTGTGATCCTGAAAATGTGTGTTGAATTGCTCTGTGTACTCACTCTGTTTACCAGGTAGGACTAGGTTTAGTGTTAAGGTTAAAGTCAGGGTTAGGGACATCTTCTGGTTAGGGGTAAGGCTTACAGTAAAGATTATGGTTAGAGTTAAGGTTGCAGTTAGGAAAATTTGCTAGATGGATTTAGTGATAATGATAGGAATATAAATAGAGAGAGGGAGAGAAGGGGAGAGGATTAGGTTTAGATGGGGCTAGAGTTTGGTTAGAGTTAGAAAAGGGACATCTGGGCCCGACACCGTGGCCTAGTGACTAAAGTTTTTGCCTTGAGCACGCCGGGATCCCATATGGACGCCGGTCCTAATCCTGGCAGCTCCACTTCCCATCCAGCTCCCTGCTTGTGGTCTGGGAAAGCAGTTGAGGATGGCCCAAAGCTTTGGGACCCTGCACCCGCATGGGAAACCTGGAAGAGGTTTCTGGTTCCCAGCTTCAGATCAGCAGAGCACCAGCTATTGTAGTCACTTGGGGAGTGAATCATTGGACGGAAGATCTTCCTCTCTGTCTCTCCTCCTTCTGTGTATCTGACTTTGTAATAAAAATAAATAAATCTTTAGAAGAGAAAAGAAAAGAAAAGAAAAGAAAAGAAAAGAAAAGAAAAGAAAAGAAAAGAAAAGAAAAGAAAAGAAAAGAAAAGAAAAGGGACATCATCTAAACAGTTTTCAATCTCCCTTAAATGGAAGTTGATGAGGTGAGTCCTCTTCCTCCTTTTCATCAGTTGCTCTCTGACTAACACCTCCTGGGTGACAGCTGCAGAGTCTAGCTGGCATGTGAGCCAGGGGCCCTGGCCAAAGTATGCTGAGTCTGTATGCACCTGCTGAGCCTCTTAGACCTGGGAGGCAGCACATGGCAGGCCTGGCAACTGACTCAGCAAGACAAACTGAGCAAATACCCAACCCTATGTACACTGGGCTGCTCTAATAGAAAAATCCTTGGTTGGAAAAAGTAGTGACCTGCTTTCTGTGTTCACGATGTCTATACTGCTGCCTGAATCCAACCCCAAGTTCAGCCCTTGTAGAGCCTAAGGTCACTGTTAGAGCAGCTGGTCCATCTGCCCTCACCTGAAGCCCCACCCAGGTCACAGCCATGTCACAGGCATCAAAGACACTGTCAGAACCTAGATTTATGATTGTCATGAATTCCAAAAAGCAGCAGCCCAGCTTCCTGCAGACTTTTCCAGCAGGTGTTCTAGCTTGTTGTGCTTGACCTTGAGCCATGCAGTAACCTGCTTCTTCATCTGTGAGATCAGGTAGCAAACCCTTATCCTCCTCGCAGCCACACCTGGTTGCTGTGAGGCTTGATGCCTCCTAACAAGTGTGCCTCCTAAAAGTGTGTTGGCACACAGCCAACACCCAGGTGATGGTAACAGCAGTTAGGACAACAGTTACTATTCCCCAGCCACCAGCAATTGTGGTAACTGTTTGGCAAGTAGCAGCTAGTTTAGGCCTCTTCACAGCCCCACAAGAGACTGTCCCTACAGGGCTCAGCACAATGGCTCAATCGGCTAATCCTCTCCTTGCAAGCACTGGGATCCCATATGGGCACTGGTTTGTGTCCTGGCTGCTCTACTTCCCATCTAGCTTTCTGCTTGTGCCCTTAGAGGATGGCCAAAACCCTGGGGACCAAGCACTTCTGTGGGAGACGTGAATGCAGCCCCTGGACCCTGGTTTCAGATTGTGATAGCTCCAGTCATTGCAGCCAATAGGGGAGTTGACTAGCAGAGGGAAAATCATTCTCTCTTTCTTTCCTCTTCATAGACCTGATCTGTCATTTCAATAAATATAAATAAATTGGGCCCAGCCCCATTGCCTAGCGGCTAAACTCCTCACCTGGAACGCGCCCCAGGATCCCATATGGGTGCCAGTTCTAATCCCGGCAGCTCCACTTCCCATCCAGCTCCCTGCTTGTGGTCTGGGAAAGCAGTCGAGGATGGCCCAAAGCCTTGAGACCTGGACCCACATGGGAGACCTGGAAAGAAGTTCCTGGCTTCAGATTGGCGCAGCACTGGCCGTTGTGCTCACTTGGGGAGTGAATCATAGGACGGAAGATCTTCCTCTCCATCTCTCCTCCTCTGTGTATATCTGACCTTCCAATGACAATAAATAAATCATATATATACATATTTATATGTATATATATATATATATCCTTTTTTAAAAAAAGGCAGAATGGCTCTGTGTCTTCTGCACCCAATTAATGAGTCCATGTTATGCCTAGCATACCTTAAGGGTCTGCCAACTAAAATGTACTAACTTGACATCGGTTTTGGAGCTAAAATAAAGCTGTTGTTTCTCAAATTGCCTGGCTGGTGGTATTATGTTATTAGGCAACCAAAATGGACCCGTTTTGTAGGAAGAGCTGTATTGCCAAGTCCCAGTATAGAAACCTCAGGAGCTTCCACAGCATGTAACTCGGGTCTGAATTCTGGAACTGGCCCTAGGGAGTCCTATGGCTCACTACATTTCTATCAGATTCCTTCTTCCCATACACACATATTTGATGCTTAATTCCATATACTCACCATCTCCTGGTGTTTATAGAGTCCAGACATCCTCCTGCCAGTGCATGTGAAGGGTAACTGTCACAGAAAACTGAGCCTGAGACACTCACTACATTGCTATGTTAGTTAGTAACCATGACTTCTCCTAGAATGGTAACACTACAAGATTCCATACTACTCTGACCTTGCAGAAGCTTATTGGGCAGTTTGGATGGCCATGAAATGCTATGTTGTAACAGAAGATACATCCAATCAGAATCCTTCCTCTCACCAGTAGGACCATATGGGGTTGACTATGGAAGCATGAGTGAGGAGAGAGTTTGGAACTCAAGTTTTCAGTTGTCATCTCTTCATTGATTCTGGCTTTCCCTGTAGGTGGTGCTAAGTCATTGTCCTGTGCGTTCCATGTGTCCATATTCCTGCTACTAACCGTGAGCTGGAGAATGCCATAACCTGTGGCAGCTGTTATGATCCACTGACTCGTGATTGGCTTCTAAACCTTTTCTTTTTAACTTCTCTTTATACTCCTCAATGACTTCTAAATATATATATATATTTAACTTTTATTGGAAAATCAGATATACAGAGAGAAGAAGACATAGGAAGATGTTCCATTTGATGACTCACTCCCCAAGTGACCACAACGGCTGGTGCTGAGCCAATCTGAAGCCAGGAGCCAGGTGCGTCCTCTGGATGTCCATGGAGGTGCAGGGTCCCAAGGATTTAGGCCATTCTTGATTGCTTTCCCAGGACACAGGCAGGTAGCTTCATGTGAAACAGGGTTTCCAGGATTAGAATTGGCCCCCAAATGGGATCCCGTGGTGTGCAAGACAACAACTTTAGCCACTAGGCTACTGCACCAAGCCCTAAGTATCGCTTTCAAAAATGCTTTAGTTTTCTTTGGTTCATTTTACATTCCGGTACTTGCTTCCCAGTTTGCCTTTTGTTGTTGAATATCACCATCTGTTGTATTTTAGTGGCGTATGATAATTCTCCAAAATTTATTTAATTATTGATCTAGTAATTTTGCTTACTTGCAGTGTTTGGATTATGATGGGTTTTCTTTACTTGTTTTAGTGAAATGCATATGTTTTATTTGTTTAAAAGTAGACTCTTAAGCTTAGAAAGAGCACAAAATAGAAAAACTAACTTTTGATATGAAAATGAGAGTAGAAAGTTTGCATTTTGGTTTATCTTTAACTCTGTGAAATTGGAAAAATAACAAAACATTCTATTTGCCTTAGTTTCTACCAGCTGTATGTGAGCCTGGGCCACCTAATCCCCTTTATGCTTCTGAAACTCAGAAGCTACTTTCTGAGTTTTTGCTACTTTCTCTGTTTTACAAATGTATTCTCCTTATTTGAAAAAAAAAAAAAAAACTTAAAATAAAAGGAAGAGAGACACAAGAAAGCATTCTATCTATCTTCTGGTTCTTTCCCTCAAAGGCCACATTGGCCAGAGCAGAATGAGGTCACAACCAGGATTCTTTTTGTGACACATCCAACTCTGCCACATAGATGGCATTAACTCAAGGACTTGAGTCATTTTGCCATGTTTTAATAAATCCATTAGCAGGGCAATGGATTACAGGTAAAGTAGCCAGGAGCTGGCATGCAACCATATGGAGGTAAGTAGTTTCACAACTCTTTGTGCCACAATGCTTGCTCTCAAATTGTAACTATATTAAACCATGTATTTCTAGGTCTGAATACATTAATTCTATCTGTGTAACACAACATTGAAAGGAAGTTTAGGCAACTGGCCTCACTGTTGCACAATGTAAATGAAAGGAAATGGTCCCAATGTTCTTACTGGTACAATTTGGAGGCTGTGATGGTATATATTTGAATAAGTCATAGGAGAGTAAGAGAATTTTAATCTGTCTCACACAGAGAAGTTGAATTCTTTTTAAAGATTTATTGGTTTATTGAAAAAGGCGGAGTTACCAGAATAGAAAGAAATAAAGAGAGGGAGAGAGAGAGAGAAAAGATCATCGCTAACGTTAATGTCCCTGAAGGGCTCCAATCTCCATGTCTGGAGCTGGGCAAACACAAAGTGCCTAAAAATCCATCGGACTACTCATACACTCCCCCTGCTTTCTAGACGTATTAGCTAGTAGCTGGATTTGAGGGGAGCAGGAAAGACACACAATGATTCCTCAGATGGGATGTTGGTATTATAGGTAAAAGATTACCCTGAGATACATAGCAGTAAGCCCACAGGAGTTTAGTTAAAAAATAAAATCACTGGGAACCCAACACAATGGCTCAATTATTGAATCCCTACCTTCTGAGTATCAGGATCACATATGAGGGCCAGTTCATATCCTGGATGCATAATTAGTACCACTTCCAGCTCTCAGTTTACGGCCTAGTTGGTCAGTGGAGAATGTTCTTTTTTCTTTTTAAAGATTTTATTTATTTATTCAAAAGTCAGACATACAGAGAGGAGGAGAGACAGAGAGGAAGATCTTCCGGCCGATGATTCACTCCCCAAGTGAGCGCAATGGCCGATGCTATGCCAATTCGAAGCCAGGAGCCAGGAACTTCTTTCCAGGTCTCCCACACGAGCTCTATTTGTTGGCCTATCCTCACCATCTTTTGTTCCAAGTTCCAAATCAGTGCACGATGTAAGAGATTACAGTGATTTTTATCAAGCAGCCCCCACCCCCATGCCTCCTGGATACTGCTTTTCCTTCCACCGCTCTGTTCCTCAGGGCTCTCAGGCTCCCTGCACTGACTGTACCATTCACATGTGGGCCCTTATGCATCAAGGCATCCTAGTGTGTGTATTTCATCCAAGAGTCCTTTGTTCGGATCTAGGCCCCAATGTGTAAATGGTCCCTGCATGTCTGGATGAGAGCTCATTGACTTTCCACTTCATACCTTTTCCATGTCTCCTCGTTTACAGCACAGTTCTGGGATTGAAGTGAGAAGAGTATGAAATCTACAAATGAAGACAAGAGTGGCTGCACTGACTTCATAACTTCCCTGTGCCCTCTGATGTGGATGTAATTGTGCGAGGCAGGAGTGTATAAATTTGCTGGATAGTTAAGCTCTCTACAGTTGAACATAAAAAAGTTAGTTAAATCGACACGTAAAAAATGATGGATAAAATAAAGAGGATCTCCAATCAGACCTGCAGCTATAATACAGGCTAGTATAGAATAGAGATACATAATCCAGATTTTAAAAGGTAGGAACTGAAAACTCAGCAATGTGCATATAAACATGCTCATTTTTATATGAAGATGAAATTTAAAAAAACCCTAGGCAAGCAGAATTTGAAAGAATTCACTTCTACCAAACCAGCCCAACAAATAATGCTTGGGCATTCTTAGGGATATGTCACACACAGAAAATGAATATAACATTCATTGTAAACACAAAAGACAGAAGTAGAAAACATATCCTGCGGCCTGGTGAGGTAGCCTAGTGGCTAAAGTCATCACCTTGAAGTCACCAGGATCCCATAAGGGCACCAGATCTAATCCTGACAGCCCTGCTTCCCATCAAGCTCCCTGCTTGAGAGATCAGTTGAGAACTGCCAAAAGCGTTGGGACCCTGCACCCATAAAGAAGAGCAAAAAGAAGTTCCTGGCTTCTGGCTTTGGATAGGCACAGTTCCAGCCATTGTGGCCACTTAGGGAGTGAATCAACAGATAGAAGATCTTTTTCTCTGTCTCTCCAGTAAACAAATAAATCTTAAAAACAAAACAAAACAAAAAAACATAAAAAAGAAAACATGCCCTGTAAATTCATAAAAGAAACCTAAAGCAAACAAGGAAAAAAATTATGTTTAAGTTGAAGCACTAAGTTACTACCTATCAAATGGACTACAGTCTCTTACTGAGCGATAAAGACTGGAAAACTGCATCTAAAAACAAAATCCATCTACCTGATGCTAAATATATATATTTAAAAGATGTATTTATTTTATTGGAAATATAGATGTACAGTGAGGAGGAGAAACAGAGAGGAAGATCTTCTGTTGGATCATTCACTCCCCAAGTGACCACAATGGCCAATGTTGCACTGATCCAAAGACAGGAACCAGGAACTTCTTTCTGGGTCTCCCATGCAGGTGCAGGTTCCCAAGGCTTTGTTCCTTCCTCAACTGCTTTCCCAGGCCACCAGCAGGGATCTGAATGGAAAGTGGAGCTGCTGGGACTAGAACCGGCGCCCATAGGGGATCCCGGTGCGTTCAAGGCGAGGACTTTAACCACTATGCTATCACACCAGGTCCAAGAAACACATCTTAACAAAGATACAGAGACAATAAAAGTGAAAGTATGGAAAAACATATTCAATGACAATGGGAAAGAAAGATGGGTTCATATAGCTGTTCTAGTATAAGAAAAAATAGATTTCAATTGAAAAATAAATCCAAAGAAATGAATAAGGGCCACATGTAATGATTAAAGTGTCTACTCAAGAGGAGACATAGCGGTTAGAAATATGTATGCCCCCTGGGCCAGGGCTCCTGGCTATGCAAAACAACTATCAATGGATTTTCAAGGAGAGAGCTTTAAGTACCCTAACAGTGGGGGATCTCAACACTATGCTTCCATGAATGGAGAGATTGATTAGACAGAAGCTCAACAAAGAAACAACTGAGTTTACTGACACAATGGATCAAATGAGCTTAATCCATACCCACCGAAAATTTCATCCCACTGGCACAAAATATGCAATATTTACATGAGTACATGAAAGCTTTACCAAGACAAACCATGTCACAGGAAATAAAAGAAACCTCCATAGATTTCAAAGAATCATAATAATACAATCATTTCAGATGACCAGCAAATGAAGCTCGAAATAAGGGAGGAAATGAATTTCAGAAAGACATAAAAATATGTAATAAACTTAATA
The DNA here is from genome assembly GCF_017591425.1 of Ochotona curzoniae. NCBI lineage: Eukaryota > Metazoa > Chordata > Mammalia > Lagomorpha > Ochotonidae > Ochotona > Ochotona curzoniae. Next base: position 225,083 of record NW_024465796.1, read on the forward strand.
AACAATGTTTCATGTAAAAAAAATCAAACTGAAACATAAAAGTCTTGGCAATGAATGAGGGTGTTAACACAACATGACAAAACAAACTGATGAACAAAGATGGCAAAATCCTCAACAATCTATTAGGTAATCAAATCCAACATCACTTCAGAAAGATCATTCAACCAGATGAGGTTGGATTTATTCATGGTACGGGGATAGAATACCATACAAAAACAATTATATGTGATACATCACATCAACAAACTAAAAATTAAAACCACAGCTTATCATAATAGATATAGAGAAAGCATTTGAAATAAAAAAACTAACACCCCTTTATGTGAAAAGCTTAAATCAAATTAAGCATAGAAGATGACTCCTCCAGACATTGAAAACAATATGTGAAGAAGCCAATGCCAGCATCATAGGACATGTGGAAAAACTGAAGGCATTTGCGTTAAGATCTGGAACCAGACAAAGATGCCCACTCTCACCAGTGTTATAATACTGAAAGTTGTAACTAGACCTAAATTACAAGAAAATGAAGTTAAAGGAATGCACACTGGAGCATAGGAAATCAAATTATCTCAGTTTGCACATAGTATGATTCTCTATTCCAATGGAAGAGAAGATTAATGGAGCAGAAGGGAGACCCCCCCAAGGCTCAGTGATTTCTAGCAAAATGACCCAGTTGTGCAACTGTCACCATTGTCCAGAGTTGGAATGTCTTCTCCCTTTCAGCTCTTTTCTTCCATAACAACTTTTTTGGGTTGCCTTCAGGCAATTTTCCAATTATACATAGTTCCTGGAGGGTGCCTTGTTCTTCCATCTCAAACCTTCCATATGTGACACATCAAAGATTAGTAAGTATTATTGACAAATTATAAGTTTCCTCCGGTGGATATCACATTCAAGTCTCTCAGCACCAGCAGATTTGAAACCAAGAGAAATTTTGAAGTTTTCTGGACTGTACAGAAAGCCCCAATCTTGTCCTTTCTGGATGGACTTGTTTACTCCAGATATTGAAACACTCCTTTCCTTAGGAAAGATTATGCTGACAGGCTCCAAAGCAATAAATAAAGCTCTATCGATTTGGCTCGGCATCAATTACTGATGTGACACGACAATATTAATTGCTGCAGAAAAGCAGCCATGAACCCACTGCAATAAAATGCAAATAATTCAAAAGAAAAATATCACCAACACGACAAAGCACATCCTAATTCTCACCAAAAAATGTTTCACTTTTCCTTTCGGATTTACCTAATAATAATGCAAAACAAGGAATCAATAAAGTGTCCAATAAATAAGGTAAACTCCTACACCCTTCCATAGATTTCTTACAACACATAAAATATCTACTCTAGAGTGGTAGGGTTATTGACTGATATGCAACATTTGACACTATGCTTTCTGAATTACAGTGACATGTAGATAAGTTACGAGGCAATTCTGAGCAACAAAATAAATATCCTCCATTAACTGCCATGGGTTTCTGGAGCTTTATTGCTTTTGGACAGACAACTGTGAAAGTCCAAACAAGCAGATCATTATTTTTTCTTTTTTTTTTAAGGTTTATTTATTTTTACTGGACAGGCAGATTTACAAAGAGAAGTAGAGACAGAGAGAAAGCTCCTCCACCTGCTTGTTCACTCCCCAATTGTTCACAACGGCTGAAGCCGAAATGATGCAAAGCCAGGAGCCAGCCGCTTCTTCAGATCTCCCACACAGGTGCAGGGTCTCAAGGCTTTGGGCCATCCTTTTCTCTTATCCTAGGCCACAAGCAGGGAGCTGGAAGAGAACTGGAGCTGCCGGGATACAAACTGGCATCAATATTGGATCCTGGCACATGCAAGGTGAGGATTTTAGCCACTAGGCTATCGCAGGCCGGAGATCACTAAGTTTAACCAAACTAAACAACAGTCATGTATCAATCTAAGCAGCAGCAAAAATACTTATCATCCTTATCCACCTAAATCTTACTCATCATCAAATAAGAATAAATATCTTCAACATAATTTATTTCCCAGACAAAATAGCTTTCATTTTAGAGTTTTCTGAACTTTTAAATGAGAAAAAAAATTATAGCAAATAAGTTTTGAATACAATGTCAAAGATAAGTTACTGTCCCAGTGCAATAGCCTAGTGGCTGAAGTCCTCATCTTGCATGCAACAGAATCCCATATGGGTTCCTGTCGCAGCTTCTCCACTTCTCTTGCAGCTCCATGCTTGTTGCTTCAGAAAGTATTAGAGGACTAACCCAAATTTTGGGACCCTGGCCTCACTTGGGAGACCTGGAAGAAACCCCTGACTCCCAGCCTCGATCAGCTTAGCTCCAGTCACTTGGGAAGTAAACCAGCAGAAGGATGATCTTTATCTCCTTCTATTTCTTTTTCTTTAGTTTTTCTAAGAGTGCTTAAGATTTTTATTTCATCAATATGGAGGGAGCAAAGGAAGGAGGAAAACAGAGACATGAACTTCTGCCATCCACTGCTTTATTCCCCAGATGCCCACAAGGATGCTGGGGTGAGATGCGGGGAGAAGACATGGGTTAAAGTAGGAATGAGGAACTTCACCCAGGTCTCCCATGTGGGTGGCAGGGCTGTAACCATCATCACGTGCTGTCTTCTGGGGACCCTATTAATAGGAAATTCAAACTCAGGAGCCACAGCTGTGTGTAAACCCAGACACTGTCACTTGGGAGGCAGGCAAACCAAAGGGTGGCATCACTTGGGATGCAGGCAAACCAAAGGGCGGCTCACTTCTAGACCACATGTCCGTCCCAAAATTTACCTGCTAATTGAGTTTTCAAATGAACATTCCGAAATCCTCTGGCATACACACATATCCACACATACGGGTATGCATATTTCTTTCTTCCCAAATCTTACAAACAGGGTTTCCTCATTGTTACAGAAACGGCAACATGTTGATTACCAATGAAAGCAAATTTTTCCCCCAAGTGATTTTTAAACCAACCACCTTTTTCTGTGAGCTTACCTTTTCCAATCATTTCCCAGCGCATAGTTTAAGAGTCAAGTTGCATATCCCAAAAGCACCATTATACACAGCTTGTCTGTACAGGAGGTGACAACACAACAAAGCCACAGCTACTTGCCTGGCTTCCTACCAAGCAGCCTTTGCTAGCCTTCCTTCGAGATATACATGCGTGGGGTATTTAAGCTGATGTATTTTCACTTTTTTTTCTTTAAACAAAAAAAAAAAAAAAAAAAGGGAAGAGAGAGAGAATGTGCAACTGATCTCACCTGCCAGCTCACTTCCTGAATGCCTGCACAAGGACAGCTGGACCAGGACACATCAGCAGGGGGAAAAGACTTCATTGTGGGTCTTACACATGGGAGGCAGGGATGCAGATGTTTAAGCAACCACCTGCTGCATCCCAAAGTCTGCAGCATCAGGCAGCCGAAATGCAGAACAAGCCCGCATCCACACCCGTCACTCTGAATATGTTTATCAAAGTCAACACTACTGCAAACTCCTGCCCATGTACCAATACTTTTGTTCAATGAGCACATTTTGCATCTTATGGTTTACACATAATTTATACTGATGGGGCCCGGCAGCGTGGCCTAGTGGCTAAAGTCCATGCCTTGAATGTGCCAGTATCCCATATGGGCACCGGGTCTAATCCCAGCAGCTCCATTTCCCATCCAGCTCCCTGCTTGTGGCCTGGGAAAGCAGTCGAGGATGGCCCAAAGCTTTGGGATCCTGCACCCCTGTGGGAGACCCAGAAAGAGGTTCCTACTTCCCGGCTTCGGATCGGCACAGCACCGGCCGTTGTGCTCACTTGGGGAGTGAATCATCGGATGGAAGATGTTCCTGTCTCTCCTCCTCTTTGTATATCTGAGTTTGTAACACAAATAAATAAATCTTTAAAAAAAAAATTATACTGATGTTCAGCTGAGTCAAGAATTGTGTTGGCAAACATGTTTTTACACATTCCTGAATGTTCTGCTTGGGCTTAATAAGTGCTTAATCATTGGGTAGAAGATCTTGCTCCCTGTCTCTCCTCCTCACTGTATATCTGACTTTGCAATAAAAATAAAAATAAAAATAAATCATTTTAAAATGTTTTTCATGCTATCCCTTTTTAACACAGCATGTGTGTTAGAACACAAAGTAGCAATACATCATATTCCAATCAAAGGAATAGAAATTAGGTAACACAAAATAAGTCATTTATTGTCCATGTCAATTATTGCCATTGGTAACTTATTGTAAATTCACACCTTGAAAATCTTGGTGAAAAGTATATTTTACTATGAATGTGCTTAGAGTGAATTCTATTTCCCTGACAGGCAATCTAAGAGCTCAGACAACTCTGTCTCATTTCCTTTCTCTCTTCCTCAGCAATGTAAACCCTCTCAGTTCATCCCTTGAGTTCTAGTCTAACAGGTGAACCCATTATAATTACATGATAAAACAGAAAGTATCTCCAGTCCCAGCACGCATGCCCTCCTCAAGGAAAAACCAGAGCAACACCTGTTCCTAAACACACCTAAGAGGCCTATGACATGGGCACCAGATCAGTGCCATCCTTCTCTAGCCCTGGCAATCAACACCTGTTTTGTGTTCATCAGGATACCTTAAAAAGCCCCTGGAAAACATAGCTAAGATAGGAACATAACTTCCGACCTGACCCAGCAGGCGTGCTTGCACACCAGCGAGTACACCACTCAGGCTCACACTTCCCTCTGTGTGTGCCTGCACTCCCTCCATCACAAGGCCTCCCTGCGTCACAAGCCCCAAGGGTCGCTCTCCACGAGGATTGGCTGCTGCCCACACGTCTCCGCCCATCGCCGCCACTCTCAGGCCAACACAGGGGGGCTTTACCTCCGGGGGGTGGGTGAGGTGCGAGAGAACAGGGCCGGCCTAGGGGCAGGGTCTACAAAGTGGGGCAGAGTCAGCCCTATGGGGGCAGAATCTGCAAGGTGGGGGCCGGCGCTGTGGGCGGAGTCTGTAGTGAGGGGAGATGTCAGCATTGTGGGGGCGGAGTCGCCGCTGTGGGGCGGGGCCGGTGCTGTGGGCGGGGCCATCTCTGTGTGGGCGGGGCCATCTATGTGGGCACAGGGCCAGCTCTGTGAGGCCGGGCCATCTCTCTGGGGCGTGGCCCGCGCTGTGGGGACCCAATCCTACCTGCTGCCTGAACCCGCTGGACGTTCCCTCTGCAGGCCACCCCGGGAGAAGGACACTCCTCAGGTCAGTCCCCCTGCTCCCCTGGGTCCCCGGCCACAGCCTGTTCCTTCCTGCAGGTCAGCAGGGACAGGCTGGGAGAGGCGGGTGGAGCTGTGCTGTGTGACCGTTGGGGGCCACACCTGAGCATAGATGGGGGAGGGGGTCCCGTCACCTCTCCTCTAAGTGATTGGAGAGGAAAACCCGGACTTATTCCTGAGAAATGACACTTGCCCGAAATGAAGGATGATTTACAGATGGACTGACGCTGACTGGAATCCTTCCTCTGAAATACAGTTTGTTTAATATGTTTATTTCCCACGTCGTACGCGGTGTGACTCCAGAGGGAACAGGAAAGACCCCAAGCCCAAATGCCCTGATCTGGGGAAGTTTAGAGTTCCCTGAGAAACTTAAAGGACTTACCCTGGGGAAACTGGTGTCCCATGGGAAGGAGCTGGAGAACAGAAACCAATCTTTAACAGCCCTAGATCACGAAGTGCTGAGGGGCACTTGGGGACTCAGGGGAGTTGTTTGGGGTCTTAATCATACCGCTTGTATCATTCTTGTGCGAATTTTAAATGTGAGAATTTGTGAAGCGTCAAAAATGTAAAACGGATTTATTGGATGATGGAAGGTCCTGCGTGTCATGAGCTCATACATTTATGTCAGGGTTTTAAATAATTTCTTTGCGATATTAAGACAAAGCTAGACCTAGAGCTTATTGTGAGCCAAATATGCTTCCAATCCCTGCTGTGATGGTTCCTGTGGCATAGCCTCTGGCATTCCTGGGGCCACCAATCATTTCATCAGGTTACTTCAGCAAGTAGGGCAACTGATACTGATGTGGGTTAGCTGTCCACCTCGGCTTCCCAAAACAAATGGGAAGGTTCCTATGGGGCTTCCTGAAGTCCTGTGACCTCCAAGTATTTTCCTGAAGGTAAAAGAACTGCCTAGAATAATTGAAAATATCTTTCAGATGAGAGAGTTGCTCTTGAAGGGCAGTGAGAAAAATCAATAACACTTTCAAACTTCGCTAACAACAGCGGCAGACATTTGGCCCAGGAGTGAAGCCACTGTTTGGAATTCTACAAGTTATATCAGAGTACCTGAAAATTACACATCACATTGAGATCTTGTTTGCTCACCACTGGACAGCCAGATCCCCAGGAAGAGAGCTGGGGGAAAAAACAGGTTTCTCTAAGAAGCCAGCCTGCTTGGGAACGACCACGTTTGGAATCAAAGAGGTTCTGTTGCTTCCTTAGCAGATAAATGTTGGCTTTTTAAAATAAACACAAGTGTCTGCTTGTGTCAGCTGTTATCTCTGGTGAATTGGCTGTTCAGCTGGGAGTAGCCAGGGCCTAGTTATGACTGGGAACAACATGGCAAGCCAGCCAGGAATAGCAGTATATTCTCCAAGCAGTGTGGTTCTTCCATGGGGCAATCAACCCCTGCTGGCATCCACCAGTCTGCTCTTTGTGAACGGGCTCTGTAGTTGGGAGCTCAGGGACATCCTAGAAGCTGTTGTGAGTCCAGTTTGTCACTGTTCCCTGAGCCCCGGCTGTGGCGTCAGCTGCATAAAACACTTTGTTGCTGCAAGGAGATGGTCCTTTTGGTGGTCAGGTAGTACCCAGGACTGGTCTGTTGAACTGGGTCACATCCACCAGAAATCCTACTGCCATTCCCACCTCCCTAAGGTGGTTCATTCCGGTACTGGTTGCTGGGAGAGAAGATTCTGAGAATCTTATCCTAGTCTCTTTACAAGGAGACTGTGGGTTGGATTAGTGTTCTGAATGAGAATTAGCCTCTGTTATATATAGAGAACTTAAACATCATCCAGCAGTTATCTGAGTCCTCTCCCATTTCATTGGGCAGGCTATAGTTGTGGTGCTGTGGCTGAATTAGGTCCTTGGACCTGCCTGCATTGTGGGTGCCTTGACTATGAGTCCCAGGGATGGGGCTCTTGGTGGAACCCTGGTCACCTAGCCTTGATCCTTGGCCGTCCTGTGCGTGTCAAGTCCATGGGCCCTGGAGGCAGGGGTGTCCCATGGGGCCTGGAACACCTGGCCCAGGTCCTTAGGCCCACCTGTGAGAAATAGTTCTCCTCAGTTTAAAAGACAGAGCAATGGAAGGCAGACCTTGATGCACATGGAGAATATGGAAACCCACTGGGACCTGAAGTGGACATATCTGGTACCATACCAGAGAAAGGAGGGTGGAACCAATTGGACAACTGCCCCAACCAAGTGATGACAGAATTATCTGGGCAGATGGAGGCAGTAAGATCCACTGTGTCTGCCAATGTGTATTAGAAGTGTTTCCTTATCCGTGCATTTTAGAATCAAAATCACCTAGTTAGAATCCTTGGAACATGCGCCACATTGGGACCCTGGCTTGGTACCAGATGAGTCTTCCACATCCCTGAGTCCTGGGGCTCTTGGGAGGCTGGATGTGACTTTTTCCCTTGTCTCTTCTTCCAGAAATAGGAGGGAAATAGGAGGTAGAAATAGAAAAATTGAAATTATCACACCCAATTTCCCCTAACCCTCGATCCTTCCCACCTTGATCAAACTATATAAACATCTAAAATAAAAATTAAAAAAAGAATCATAATAATACCAAAAAAGTGCCTTTCTAATAGAGTGCTAGTGGAAGACTCTGAAACTGAGATGTAGTGGTGTTTACATTAGCAAATATGCAATTCTTTTTGAGAGATTAAAGCTGTTTGGTGATGTGAATTTTCAAGTTATAGTTTCTCACTTGCAGAATCCAGCAGAGATATAAATATGTGACAGTTGAAAATTGCTTATTAGGTTTTTCACAAGAATTGTGGTTAATTAAATCACTGAAGAGTGAGAAGTAGTTCTAATTGATTAATAGTAGTAAAAGATTAAAGTGATTTTTTTCATGCTGTTACAGACCTGCTTACTTTTTCTTCTTTTGTGATTCTTGCCATCTATAGATGAGTTGTATTGCATCCATGTTGTATTGGGTCTACACATTAAGAACCCCTGAGCAGCTGCATTTCAATTGGATTACAGATTGATTTTTGCATAATTCACACATACAAATTTGGATAAAATAAAGATGTCTTTAAATTTGCTGACATACATTTATGTCTAGGTTTACTAGCCAATGGCATTGATATTTATACCTTCCATATTTAAGGTCGTAAAAATAAATTTAACCTAAGATTATGTCAAAGTACCCCATTCTTCTGTGTTTCCACTATCACAATTTTCAGAAAATTTGTTTTCCACAATTTATTTTGTCGGTATAAGGGTTTATCCCTCCCCCTCCTTTTTCTTCCTCTCCAATTTCCCCTCCTACCATGTCCCCCTATATTATCACAGTAGTTTAGTCCCTTAGTACAAGTTTCTTACAAATTTCTTACTCATGTTTAAATGGTATGTGCAACAAGATAGAAAACCTAGTGTTATATTTTAGAGGAATATTTAAAAGTTTCATTGGTAGCCCTCCTTTAATTGTGGAAAGAGATGTGAACTGCATAGTACCGTTATATCCTGCTATGCTAGTCTCTCTTGTATAGTTCATGCATATTAATAAATAATACATATTTGCTTAATATATTATTATGTAACTGTATATATTTGCTTATACATGTGTATATATACATATGTCTATATACATGTTGTATACTGATTGTCTTGTGTCTGGGAGAAGATATTTGTCCTTCTGTGAGTGATATATTTCACTAAGCATAATAGGTTCTAGCTGGGACAATTTTTTTTTTTTGCAAACTTTCCCCCCATTTTATTCTTATTTTCTATTTTAGACACTGTCAGTATAGAGCTTACCCCATTTCTCTCCATTTTCTCCCTCCAGCCTCCACTCCCCACTGACACCTGAATATTACACTTGTATAGTTCTTCATGTATAGTCTTAGCTCAGTTATTGTTGTACTTTATGTGTGCCATGACAGTGTTGGTATAAGCAATGGCAGAGAATCTAGTGTCTTGTTTTCAATGTGTATTTAGCAGTTGTATTGGGAGTCTGTTTTGTTTCAGAGAAGAGATGCATATATCAGTTCTTTGCTTCCCAGTACTCTGATTTACATTACACTGATTTACATTTATGAGATTACAAATGTATATTTGTTACCTACCTTTTCATTCTGTATTTTGCAAGGAAGTTCTCTTATGTAAGACAGAATATATGGTATTTGTCCTTTTGCATTGGCTTCTTTCACTGAACATAGTGGTATTTATCTGAGACTACTTTTTGGCAAATGGTAAAATTTCATCCCTCTGTGGCTTAGTAGTATTCCATCAAATAGGTGTACTACAATCTCCTTATCCATTCCTCTGTTGACAGGCACCTGGGTTGATTCCATATCTTCTCCAATGTGAATTGTGTTATTATAAATACAGGATTGCAGATTGTTCTCTTGAATGTAGTTGGTTGTTTTGTACATATTTGCAAAAATGTGAAAGCTGAGTCATTTGGGAGATCAATTATCAGCTTTCTGTGTACTCTCCATAGTGATTTCCAAAGTTGTATTGGTTTACATTCCCGATATTACTGAATCAGGCTGCTTTTTCCCCTGACATAATTGCAATAATTGTTTGCCAACTTCTTCATGTAGGTCATTATCACTGGAGTTATGTGGGACTTTGCTGTGGTTTTAATTTGTATTTCCTTGATGCCTGGGGAACCGGAGCATTTTTTTTTTTTATGTGGCCAATACCCCTTTGGATTTCATGTTTGCAGAAATATCTGTTCATCACCTTTAACCATTTCTTAACAGTGTCACTTGTTTTGCTATTGTTGATGTTCTGAAACTCTTAGTAAATCTTAGTTATTAGCCCCTCTATTTTGTAAAATGCAAAGATTTTCTCCCATTCTGTTGGTTGCCTACACAATTTACTGACCATTCCCCTTGTTGTAAGGAAGCTTCCTGGTTACATATGATCCTATTTGTCTATTTTCTTTTTAACTGCCTGTGCATATGATGTCTTGTTTTTTTTTTAAAAAAAAAAAGCCTTTGTATGATGTTCTCTGTGTTTTTTTCTAGTAGTTTGTTGGTATCTGACTCTAGGTGTAGATTTGGATCCATTTGGAGCTGATTTTTGTATAAGGTGAAACATAGGAGTCTAGTGTCTTACTTACAGAGACTGATATCCAGTTGTCCCAACAGTTTTTGTTGAAGAGACTACCCTTTCTCCCTGAGTTGTTTTTCGTTCTTTTGTTGAGTATTAGTTGGCTTTAGATGTGTGGCATCATTTTAAGACTTCCTATTTTCTTATGTATCTTCTCTTTTTTTGTATCAATACCATGCTGTTTTGGTTACCACTATAAGATGTCTTCTAGTACATCTTACAAGATGGTATTATGTTTCCTCCAGCGTTGTTTGTATTGTTTAAACATGTTTTGGCTATTTGGAAACTATATTTTCCATGTAAATTTTTGTATCATCTTTTCTATTAATGAGACGAATGTAAGGATTTTGGGGTCATATGGAATCTGTAGATTACTATTGATGATATGATCATTTTGATAAATGTGTCTACCAGTCATTTAGCATAACAGATTTCTTCACCCTTTAATAACTTCTTCTGTATCTTTCTTTAATGTTCTGTTATTTGCATCATGTATCATAGAGATTTTTCTCATTTTTGGATCAATTTTGTCCCAAGATATTTAATTAAGGTTTTTTTCCACTAAGTTGAATGCGACTTATCTTAAAAATTCTTTCTCAACTGTAGAGCTGTTTGTGTATAATAGACAATGATTTATGTTCTTTGAATTTTTACCCTGCTACTTACCAAACTCTCTTATGAAGATGAGCTTGAGTAACTGAAGATCAAAAATTATCAACTGTTAAGGCTCTGACCCCTTTATTCGTGAGCCTGTTTGGCATTCATTGCCATGTAGTCAAGCCCACCTTCTTGGCCACCTGCCCCCACAGCTGTTATGTAATGGGTTGGCTTTGGCATGCTGTAGTCTGTAATACTTATGTAAGGATCTGAGGGGCTAGTTGGGCTTACCTATTAGTGGGTGGGGCTACTGGTGAATACATCTCTGTGTTGATGTGTAGCTGTGTGTTACTAGCACTGCGGACTCAAAAGAGAATATCTTATGTGATCCCACTTGTTTGTGGGCATAGTGATTGTTCCTAATGCATTCCCCATTGCCAACATGAGTACAAGCAATGGGTTGGAATGACAAGATTAAACTCTAGTCATAACACAGCTCGAGAATGATACAGCTGATAGATCAAGAGGAAAACCAAGAGGTGCTGGAGAGAACAACTCAGTCTGCAAGAAGTAGTTAAAGCACAACCACTGAGAGGCAGAAACACACTGTTATCCATGTCCCAAAAGTGATGAATTGCTATCCTCTGGCTTACAACCAGTACTCCAAGGCCACCCAACAGTTTTAATGGTTGAGTGCTTTGGCGGTGAGGACAATTATAAGCATGGAATGTTATTCTGGGACTCAGTCTACCCAGCCATGGGCTTTAGGGGCATATGAAATCCTCTCCATCCAGCTAAATCCAAAATATTAAAAATACGCAACTGTGTATACTCATCCTTGTACCTACAACGCAATATCACTTCATATTGTTGGTTGATTCAATGTTGTGGCCAGTATTTTTAATAACATGTATGTTACATTGTATAAAATGGTTGATAACTTATGTTTGTGATGCACTTAGCATCTATTGTGTCCATGAGAGAGAGCTATTGCCTTGAGAAATGGAAAATAGAATTTAGGGGGTATGAGGCATACAAATTATTGGCTTCAAATGGCCTAACAAACTGAGTTTTGCAGTAGTAACCACACATCGCCATGTAATAAACACAATGAGTTGCCAAGTTGATATGAGTAAAGGTTACCAAAGAAAGTTGACCAAGAACAACAACAATAACAACACAACACAGCATATAGTAATAAAATGATGCATCACTCACCTAGAGATTTCAGTATATTGAATTAAAATTTGTGTAGGACGATTAGATACTGTATGTTATAATTTAATGCTTTAGATGGCATCATTTTGATGGCTTTTGTCCTTTTTTGCATATACACCCTATTTGTAGCCTTCCAATAGCAGCTTTCAAGAAAATGAGGCATGTATCAATTATAATGTGCAAATGCTTACACTAATAGAATATTGAGAATTTCATTTTGGGAAAATTAGGCTAGCAAGGCCCATGCCTTTAGGGCCAGCGTCACACCTTCTTCCTCTGTCAGTCTCTGTGGCAACTAATGCACTATAAGCCACAAGCCCACATAGTTGGTTAGCTATGCCGAAAGCTATTTTATAATGCATAAATTAACCTTACTGTATGGAAGGTACACAGCTTTATGCTTGATCGTAGAACAAGGAGGGGGTGGAGAGGGCATGTAGAGGAGCTAACTAAACAGGATTTATGCAGAGAGAAGAAGAGATCTTTCTCATCTACTGATTTAGTCCCCAAATGGCCTCAACAGCTGCGGCTGAGCCAGTCTGAAGCCAGGAGCCAGCAGCCAGCAGCCTCAGGTTCATGCAGGTGCTGGGTCCTAAGGCTTTGGTCCATCCTCCACTGCTTCCCAAGCCACAAGCAGGGAGCTGTATGGGAAGTGGAACAGCCATGATTCGAACCAATATCCGTATTGGATCCTGGTTCATACAAGGCAAGGACATTAGCCACTAGGCTACCACACTAGGCCCTTGCTCTTTTGCTCTCCTTTTAGCTATTAGGAAAACAGTAGACTTTCAGTCAGAGGGTTTCATACATGAATGTTATTTGATTTCTTGGTTTGTTTTTATTTACCCGCTTGGCTTTTATTTGCACATGACATATTCCTTTACTTTGTTCCTTTTTCCATTTCCTGTCTTTTTCATATTAGATACGTTTTTAAAGTTTTGCTTATTTGTTTCCTTCTTGTCTAAAGCTTTACTTTTTATAGATTAAATCTTCATCAATACCGTGAAAAATCATTAATTTCACATTTTATTTGTCAATTTAACTGTGTTATTCCTTGAAAAAGGAAAGGAACACATATTTCAGTATATTGCCTGCCCTAATTATTTAGGATACAATTATTATTATTTAATTTACTTCATAATAATGTTGCGATCTTTCTATGAAATCAAGTACAAGCTGAAACAATAGAAAAATAATCCTGTTTTATTTTTATTTGACATTTAACATACACTTCATGAAAATTTACTTGTCCCCTCGTATCAATTCATTCCTTTTTGAAGAGTTTACTTCAATGAATCATATTCGTTATGAGTAGACCACAAACTCTGATCCTTTTATATTTTTTTTCTGCAATGGTTTGTATTTTATCTTTATTCGGATTACCAGTCACATCTCTCATCTTCTCTAAAGATGTCTTGATATCACCTTGGATAACATGCTGGATTCATGTTATCATTGATAATGTTTCCATGGTTGACAAGGATGAATGCCCATGTGAATCACCTACTGGAAGCAAAGGGTGCAAGAATGGAGGAAAATGGAAGAGACAAGTGCTTCTGATCTCCCAATGTATTCCTCCTGCTTTTGACCCAATAGAAACACCTTAAATTGCATGATGTGCCTTATTTGTTTGAAGACAATCCAAAAGACTTATCACACATTCAGCACAACCTGAGCACCAGAATGGCTTGTTGTGTGTAGGAGCCAAGACAAGAAGCAGGAACTCAGTGTAGGCGGCCCACACAGGTGGTTAAGGGAGCATCATCTGCTATGCTACTTCCCATGGTGGGCAGCAGCAGAAAGGTGAAGTTGGGAACAAAGCTAACACGTGATTCCAGGCACTTTGATCTTGGATGCAGGTGTCCTGGGACGCATCTTAACCATTATGGCAAATCCCCTACATTCCCTCAACTGAAAAATAAAAATACTTCTACTTCTGAAAAACACATAGGATATGCAATAGGCTTAATGAAGTGGTAAAGTGACATAGGAACGTAAAACTTCTTGGGAAACTCGTATTCCTATCAATTGAATGTCACTGAAGTTTGAGAAAAGAAACAGGCCTATGTAATCAACACAAACGTACATAACTCTAAGTAGTAAGAATGGAGGGAAAGGATGGTCCCCATCAGTGGTAAACTTCAGAAAGGTCCAGGAAACGTGGTGCATCAGCCATGCTTAGACAACTGAGGGGCAGGGCCCTTTAAGAGGCCATGACACTCTCCACATTCCAAAACTGCTGTGGCAACTCCACATTGTGACCTGCTACTCGACCCTCCCACCCTCAGAAACATCACTACAGGCAGTGGCATTAGCTTAGGGCTCTGGCAACTTCATCCTTTTTTGTGTGATTAAGAACTCTTGCGTATTGAAGGGCAGTGATAAAATGATCCTCTAGAGTAAATGGAGAGTGACAGCGATTGCCATCCATGAAAACTTATTGAGCTCTTTGACTTTGTTTCTTTTCAACATCATATGCTTGTTTCTCTCATGCCTACATCCTGGATGAACGGCTGCCACAACCATCAGCACAGCAGCATGTTCCAATGCTCCAACAGATCCTAGGATGCAAATCAACCTGCTATCAGCTGGCCAACACTCAACAGGAGCTTGACGATCTCAAGGAGAAGCTTCTTCCATCTGAGCCTACTGCCTATACCCTGGACAAGCAGCTAGCAAAACACTGAAAGTTCTGCAGGTGCTGGGTGATTGTCTTTCTTCTGAGAAATGAGATGAGATACAGGTTGGGCCTTGGGTAATAATCCCTCTTACTGATCCCTGCTATAGACACAGAGATGCTTGTTTGTCACACAAAACAATTTATCTCTTATTGATTAAGGACTTTTGATCTTTGTCTCTCTCTGAATCCCTCTCACTTCTCTGGTGTTTATTTATTTGTTTGTTTATTTGTTTATTATCAGAAAAGCAGATATGCAGAGAGAAGAAGAGATCTTTCTCATGTACTGATTTAGTCCCCAAATGGCCTCAACAGCTGCAGCTGAGCCAGTCTGAAGCCAGGAGCCAGCAGCCAGCAGCCAGCAGCCTCAGGTTCATGCAGGTGCTGGGTCCTAAGGCTTTGGGCCATCCTCCACTGCTTCCCAAGCCACAAGCAGGGAGCTGGATGGGAAGTGGAACAGCCATGATTCGAACCAATATCCGTATTGGATCCTGGTTCATACAAGGCAAGGACTTTAGCCACTAGGCTACCACACTAGGCCCTTGCTCTTTTGCTCTCCTTTTAGCTATTAGGAAAACAGTAGACTTTCAGTCAGAGGGTTTCATACATGAATGTTATTTGATTTCTTGGTTTGTTTTTATTTACCTGTTTGGCTTTTATTTGCACATGACATATTCCTTTACTTTGTTCCTTTTTCCATTTCCTGTCTTTTTCATATCAGATACGCTTTTAAAGTTTTGCTTATTTGTTTCCTTCTTGTCTAAAGTTTTAATTTTTATTGATTAAATCTTCATCAATACCGTGAAAAGTCGTTAAGTTCACATTTTACTTGTTAATTCAACTGTGTTATTCCTTGAAAAAGGTAAGGAACACATATTTCAGTATATTGCCTGCCCTAATTATTTAGGATACAATTATTATTATTTAATTAAATCCATAGTAATATTGCGGTCTTTCTATCAAATCAAGTCCAAGCGGAAACAATAGAAAAAGAATCCTGTTTTATTTGTATTTGACATTTAGCATACACTTCATGAAAATTTACTTGTCCCCTCGTATCAATTCGTTCCTTTTTGAAGAGTTTACTTCAATGAATCATATTCGTTATGAGTAGACCACAAACTCTAATCCTTTTAAATTTTTTTTTTGCAATGGTTTGTATTTTATCTTTATTCGGATTACCAGTCACATCTCTCATCTTCTCTAAAGATGTCTTGATACCACCTTGGATAACATGCTGGATTCATGTTATCATTGATAATGTTTCCATGGTTGACAAGGATGAATGCCCATGTGAATCACCTACTGGAAGCAAAGGGTGCAAGAATGGAGGAAAATGGAAGAGACAAGTGCTTCTGATCTCCCAATGTATTCCTCCTGCTTTTGACCCAATAGAAACACCTTAAATTGCATGATGTGCCTTATTTGTTTGAAGACAATCCAAAAGACTTATCACGCATTCAGCACAACCTGAGCACCAGAATGGCTTGTTGTGTGTAGGAGCCAAGACAAGAAGCAGGAACTCAGTGTAGGCGGCCCACACAGGTGGTTAAGGGAGCATCATCTGCTATGCTACTTCCCATGGTGGGCAGCAGCAGCAGCAGAAAGGTGAAGTTGGGAACAAAGCTAACACGTGATTCCAGGCACTTTGATTTTGGATGCAGGTGTCGTGGGTCGCATCTTAACCATTATGGCAAATCCCCTACATTCCCTCAACTGAAAAATAAAAATACTACTACTTCTGAAAAAAACATAGGATATGCAATAGGCTTAATGAAGTGGTAAAGTGACATAGGAACGTAAAACTTCTTGGGAAACTCGTATTCCTATCAATTGAATGTCACTGAAGTTTGAGAAAAGAAACAGGCCTATGTAATCAACACAAACGTACATAACTCTAAGTAGTAAGAATGGAGGGAAAAGGATGGTCCCCATCAGTGGTAAACTTCAGAAAGGTCCAGGAAACGTGGTGCATCAGCCATGCTTAGACAACTGAGGGGCAGGGCCCTTTAAGAGGCCATGACACTCTCCACATTCCAAAACTGCTGTGGCAACTCCACATTGTGACCTGCTACTCAACCCTCCCTCCCACCCTCAGAAACATCACTACAGGCAGTGGCATTAGCTTAGGGCTCTGGCAACTTCATCCTTTTTTGTGTGATTAAGAACTCTTGCGTATTGAAGGGCAGTGATAAAATGATCCTCTAGAGTAAATGGAGAGTGACAGCGATTGCCATCCATGAAAACTTATTGAGCTCTTTGACTTTGTTTGTTTTCAACATCATATGCTTGTTTCTCTCCTGCCTAGATCCTGGATGAACGGCTGCCACAACCATCAGCACAGCAGCATGTTCCAGTGCTCCAACAGATCCTAGGATGCAAATCAACCTGCTCTCAGCTGGCCAACACTCAACAGGAGCTTGACGATCTCAAGGAGAAGCTTCTTCCATCTGAGCCTACTGCCTACACCCTGGACAGGCAGCTACCAAAACACTGAAAGTTCTGCAGGTGCTGGGTGATTGTCTTTCTTCTGAGAAATGAGATGAGATACAGGTTGGGCCTTGGGTAATAATCCCTCTTACTGATCCCTGCTATAGACACAGAGATGCTTGTTTGTCACACAAAACAATTTATCTCTTATTGATTAAGGACTTTTGATCTTTGTCTCTCTCTCTCTCCCTCTCTCTTCTCTGATATTTATTTATTTGTTTATTTGTTTATTATCAGAAAGGCAGATATGCAGAGAGAAGAAGAGATCTTTCTCATGTACTGATTTAGTCCCCAAATGGCCTCAACAGCTGCAGCTGAGCCAGTCTGAAGCCAGGAGCCAGCAGCCAGCAGCCTCAGGTTCATGCAGGTGCTGGGTCCTAAGGCTTTGGGCCATCCTCCACTGCTTCCCAAGCCACAAGCAGGGAGCTGGATGGGAAGTGGAACAGCCATGATTCGAACCAATATCCGTATTGGATCCTGGTTCATACAAGGCAAGGACTTTAGCCACTAGGCTAACACACTAGGCCCTTGCTCTTTTGCTCTCCTTTTAGCTATTAGGAAAACAGTAGACTTTCAGTCAGAAGGTTTCATACATGAATGTTATTTGATTTCTTGGTTTGTTTTTATTTACCTGTTTGGCTTTTATTTGCGCATGACATATTCCTGTACCTTGTTCCTTTTTCCATTTCCTGTCTTTTTCATATTAGATACGTTTTTAAAGTTTTGCTTATTTGTTTCCTTCTTGTCTAAAGTTTTACTTTTTATTGATTAAATCTTCATCAATACCGTGAAAAGTCATTAATTTCACATTTTACTTGTCAATTCAACTGTGTTATTCCTTGAAAAAGGAAAGGAACACATATTTCAGTATATTGCCTGCCCCAATTATTTAGGATACAATTAGTATTATTATTTAATTAACTCCATAATAATGTTGCGATCTTTCTATCAAATCAAGTACAAGTGGAAACAATAGAAAAAGAATCCTGTTTTATTTGTATTTGACATTTAGCATACACTTCATGAAAATGTACTTGTCCCCTCGTATCCATTCGTTCCTTTTTGAAGAGTTTACTTCAATGAATCATATTCGTTATGAGTAGACCACAAACTCTGATCCTTTTATATTTTTTTTCTGCAATGGTTTGTATTTTATCTTTATTCGGATTACCAGTCACATCTCTCATCTTCTCTAAAGATGTCTTGATATCACCTTGGATAACATGCTGGATTCATGTTATCATTGATAATGTTTCCATGGTTGACAAGGATGAATGCCCATGTGAATCACCTACTGGAAGCAAAGGGTGCAAGAATGGAGGAAAATGGAAGAGACAAGTGCTTCTGATCTCCCAATGTATTCCTCCTGCTTTTGACCCAATAGAAACACCTTAAATTGCATGATGTGCCTTATTTGTTTGAAGACAATCCAAAAGACTTATCACGCATTCAGCACAACCTGAGCACCAGAATGGCTTGTTGTGTGTAGAAGCCAAGACAAGAAGCAGGAACTCAGTGTAGGCGGCCCACACAGGTGGTTAAGGGAGCATCATCTGCTATGCTACATCCCATGGTGGGCAGCAGCAGCAGCAGAAAGGTGAAGTTGGGAACAAAGCTAACACGTGATTCCAGGCACTTTGATCTTGGATGCAGGTGTCCTGGGACGCATCTTAACCATTATGGCAAATCTCCTACATTCCCTCAACTGAAAAATAAAAATATTTCTACTTCTGAAAAACACATAGGAGATGCAATAGTCTTAATGAAGTGGTAAAGTGACATAGGAACGTAAAACTTCTTGGGAAACTCGTATTCCTATCAATTGAATGTCACTGAAGTTTGAGAAAAGAAACAGGCCTATGTAATCAACACAAACGTACATAACTCTAAGTAGTAAGAATGGAGGGAAAAGGATGGTCCCCATCAGTGGTAAACTTCAGAAAGGTCCAGGCAACGTGGTGCATCAGCCATGCTTAGATAACTGAGGGGCAGGGCCCTTTCAGAGGCCATGACACTCTCCACATTCCAAAACTGCTGTGGCAACTCCACATTGTGACCTGCTACTCGACCCTCAATCCCTCCCTCAGAAACATCACTACAGGCAGTGGCATTAGCTTAGGGCTCTGGCAACTTCATCCTTTTTTGTGTGATTAAGAACTCTTGCGTATTGAAGGGCAGTGATAAAATGATCCTCTAGAGTAAATGGAGAGTGACAGCGATTGCCATCCATGAAAACTTATTGAGCTCTTTGACTTTGTTTGTTTTCAACATCATATGCTTGTTTCTCTCCTGCCTAGATCCTGGATGAACGGCTGCCACAACCATCAGCACAGCAGCATGTTCCAGTGCTCCAACAGATCCTAGGATGCAAATCAACCTGCTATCAGCTGGCCAACACTCAACAGGAGCTTGACGATCTCAAGGAGAAGCTTCTTCCATCTGAGCCTACTGCCTACACCCTGGACAAGCAGCTACCAAAACACTGCAAGTTCTGCAGGTGCTGGGTGATTGTCTTTCTTCTGAGAAATGAGATGAGATACAGGTTGGGCCTTGGGTAATAATCCCTCTTACTGATCCCTGCTATAGACACAGAGATGCTTGTTTGTCACACAAAACAATTTATCTCTTATTGAGTAAGGACTTTTGATCTCTCTCTCTCTCTCTCTCTTCTCTGATATTTATTTATTGGTTTATTTGTTTATTATCAGAAAGGCAGATATGCAGAGAGAAGAAGAGATCTTTCTCATGTACTGATTTAGTCCCCAAATGGCCTCAACAGCTGCAGCTGAGCCAGTCTGAAGCCAGGAGCCAGCAGCCAGCAGCCAGCAGCCTCAGGTTCATGCAGGTGCTGGGTCCTAAGGCTTTGGGCCATCCTCCACTGCTTCCCAAGCCACAAGCAGGGAGCTGGATGGGAAGTGGAACAGCCATGATTCGAACCAATATCCGTATTGGATCCTGGTTCATACAAGGCAAGGACTTTAGCCACTAGGCTACCACACTAGGCCCTTGCTCTTTTGCTCTCCTTTTAGCTATTAGGAAAACAGTAGACTTTCAGTCAGAGGGTTTCATACATGAATGTTATTTGATTTCTTGGTTTGTTTTTATTTACATGTTTGGCTTTTATTTGCACATGACATATTCCTTTACTTTGTTCCTTTTTCCATTTCCTGTCTTTTTCATATTAGATACGTTTTTAAAGTTTTGCTTATTTGTTTCCTTCTTGTCTAAAGTTTTACTTTTTATTGATTAAATCTTCATCAATACCGTGAAAAGTCATTAATTTCACATTTTACTTGTCAATTCAACTGTGTTATTCCTTGAAAAAGGAAAGGAACACATATTTCAGTATATTGCCTGCCCTAATTATTTAGGATACAATTATTATTATTTAATTAACTTCATAATAATATTGCAATCTTTCTATCAAATCAAGTACAAGCGGAAACAATAGAAAAGAATCCTGTTTTATTTTTATTTGACATTTAGCATACACTTCATGAAAATTTACTTGTCCCCTCGTATCAATTCGTTCCTTTTTGAAGAGTTTACTTCAATGAATCATATTCGTTATGAGTAGACCACAAACTCTGATCCTTTTATATTTTTTTTTCTGCAATGGTTTGTATTTTATCTTTATTCGGATTACCAGTCACATCTCTCATCTTCTCTAAAGATGTCTTGATACCACCTTGGATAACATGCTGGATTCATGTTATCATTGATAATGTTTCCATGGTTGACAAGGATGAATGCCCATGTGAATCACCTACTGGAAGCAAAGGGTGCAAGAATGGAGGAAAATGGAAGAGACAAGTGCTTCTGATCTCCCAATGTATTCCTCCTGCTTTTGACCCAATAGAAACACCTTAAATTGCATGATGTGCCTTATTTGTTTGAAGACAATCCAAAAGACTTATCACACATTCAGCACAACCTGAGCACCAGAATGGCTTGTTGTGTGTAGAAGCCAAGACAAGAAGCAGGAACTCAGTGTAGGCGGCCCACACAGGTGGTTAAGGGAGCATCATCTGCTATGCTACTTCCCATGGTGGGCAGCAGCAGCAGCAGAAAGGTGAAGTTGGGAACAAAGCTAACACGTGATTCCAGGCACTTTGATCTTGGATGCAGGTGTCCTGGGACGCATCTTAACCATTATGGCAAATCCCCTACATTCCCTCAACTGAAAAATAAAAATACTTCTACTTCTGAAAAACACATAGGATATGCAATAGGCTTAATGAAGTGGTAAAGTGACATAGGAACGTAAAACTTCTTGGGAAACTCGTATTCCTATCAATTGAATGTCACTGAAGTTTGAGAAAAGAAACAGGCCTATGTAATCAACACAAACGTACATAACTCTAAGTAGTAAGAATGGAGGGTAAAGGATGGTCCCCATCAGTGGTAAACTTCAGAAAGGTCCAGGAAACGTGGTGCATCAGCCATGCTTAGACAACTGAGGGGCAGGGCCCTTTAAGAGGCCATGACACTCTCCACATTCCAAAACTGCTGTGGCAACTCCACATTGTGACCTGCTACTCGACCCTCCCTCCCTCCCACCCTCAGAAACATCACTACAGGCAGTGGCATTAGCTTAGGGCTCTGGCAACTTCATCCTTTTTTGTGTGATTAAGAACTCTTGCGTATTGAAGGGCAGTGATAAAATGATCCTCTAGAGTAAATGGAGAGTGACAGCGATTGCCATCCATGAAAACTTATTGAGCTCTTTGACTTTGTTTGTTTTCAACATCATATGCTTGTTTCTCTCCTGCCTAGATCCTGGATGAACGGCTGCCACAACCATCAGCACAGCAGCATGTTCCAGTGCTCCAACCGATCCTAGGATGCAAATCAACCTGCTATCAGCTGGCCAACACTCAACAGGAGCTTGACGATCTCAAGGAGAAGCTTCTTCCATCTGAGCCTACTGCCTACACCCTGGACAAGCAGCTACCAAAACACTGAAAGTTCTGCAGGTGCTGGGTGATTGTCTTTCTTCTGAGAAATGAGATGAGATACAGGTTGGGCCTTGGGTAATAATCCCTCTTACTGATCCCTGCTATAGACACAGAGATGCTTGTTTGTCACACAAAACAATTTATCTCTTATTGATTAAGGACTTTTGATCTCTCTCTCTCTCCCTCTCTTCTCTGATATTTATTTATTTGTTTATTATCAGAAAGGCAGATATGCAGAGAGAAGAAGAGATCTTTCTCATGTACTGATTTAGTCCCCAAATGGCCTCAACAGCTGCAGCTGAGCCAGTCTGAAGCCAGGAGCCAGGAGCCAGCAGCCAGCAGCCTCAGGTTCATGCAGGTGCTGGGTCCTAAGGCTTTGGGCCATCCTCCACTGCTTCCCAAGCCACAAGCAGGGAGCTGGATGGGAAGTGGAACAGCCATGATTCGAACCAATATCCGTATTGGATCCTGGTTCATACAAGGCAAGGACTTTAGCCACTAGGCTACCACACTAGGCCCTTGCTCTTTTGCTCTCCTTTTAGCTATTAGGAAAACAGTAGACTTTCAGTCAGAGGGTTTAATACATGAATGTTATTTGATTTCTTGGTTTGTTTTTATTTACCTGTTTGGCTTTTATTTGCGCATGACATATTCCTTTACTTTGTTCCTTTTTCCATTTCCTGTCTTTTTCATATTAGATACGTTTTTAAAGTTTTGCTTATTTGTTTCCTTCTTGTCTAAAGTTTTACTTTTTATTGATTAAATCTTCATCAATACCGTGAAAAGTCATTAATTTCACATTTTACTTGTCAATTCAACTGTGTTATTCCTTGAAAAAGGAAAGGAACACATATTTCAGTATATTGCCTGCCCTAATTATTTAGGATACAATTATTATTATTTAATTAACTTCATAATAATATTGCAATCTTTCTATCAAATCAAGTACAAGCGGAAACAATAGAAAAGAATCCTGTTTTATTTTTATTTGACATTTAGCATACACTTCATGAAAATTTACTTGTCCCCTCGTATCAATTCGTTCCTTTTTGAAGAGTTTACTTCAATGAATCATATTCGTTATGAGTAGACCACAAACTCTGATCCTTTTATATTTTTTTTTCTGCAATGGTTTGTATTTTATCTTTATTCGGATTACCAGTCACATCTCTCATCTTCTCTAAAGATGTCTTGATACCACCTTGGATAACATGCTGGATTCATGTTATCATTGATAATGTTTCCATGGTTGACAAGGATGAATGCCCATGTGAATCACCTACTGGAAGCAAAGGGTGCAAGAATGGAGGAAAATGGAAGAGACAAGTGCTTCTGATCTCCCAATGTATTCCTCCTGCTTTTGACCCAATAGAAACACCTTAAATTGCATGATGTGCCTTATTTGTTTGAAGACAATCCAAAAGACTTATCACACATTCAGCACAACCTGAGCACCAGAATGGCTTGTTGTGTGTAGAAGCCAAGACAAGAAGCAGGAACTCAGTGTAGGCGGCCCACACAGGTGGTTAAGGGAGCATCATCTGCTATGCTACTTCCCATGGTGGGCAGCAGCAGCAGCAGAAAGGTGAAGTTGGGAACAAAGCTAACACGTGATTCCAGGCACTTTGATCTTGGATGCAGGTGTCCTGGGACGCATCTTAACCATTATGGCAAATCCCCTACATTCCCTCAACTGAAAAATAAAAATACTTCTACTTCTGAAAAACACATAGGATATGCAATAGGCTTAATGAAGTGGTAAAGTGACATAGGAACGTAAAACTTCTTGGGAAACTCGTATTCCTATCAATTGAATGTCACTGAAGTTTGAGAAAAGAAACAGGCCTATGTAATCAACACAAACGTACATAACTCTAAGTAGTAAGAATGGAGGGTAAAGGATGGTCCCCATCAGTGGTAAACTTCAGAAAGGTCCAGGAAACGTGGTGCATCAGCCATGCTTAGACAACTGAGGGGCAGGGCCCTTTAAGAGGCCATGACACTCTCCACATTCCAAAACTGCTGTGGCAACTCCACATTGTGACCTGCTACTGGACCCTCCCTCCCACCCTCAGAAACATCACTACAGGCAGTGGCATTAGCTTAGGGCTCTGGCAACTTCATCCTTTTTTGTGTGATTAAGAACTCTTGCGTATTGAAGGGCAGTGATAAAATGATCCTCTAGAGTAAATGGAGAGTGACAGCGATTGCCATCCATGAAAACTTATTGAGCTCTTTGACTTTGTTTGTTTTCAACATCATATGCTTGTTTCTCTCCTGCCTAGATCCTGGATGAACGGCTGCCACAACCATCAGCACAGCAGCATGTTCCAGTGCTCCAACAGATCCTAGGATGCAAATCAACCTGCTATCAGCTGGCCAACACTCAACAGGAGCTTGACGATCTCAAGGAGAAGCTTCTTCCATCTGAGCCTACTGCCTACACCCTGGACAAGCAGCTACCAAAACACTGAAAGTTCTGCAGGTGCTGGGTGATTGTCTTTCTTCTGAGAAATGAGATGAGATACAGGTTGGGCCTTGGGTAATAATCCCTCTTACTGATCCCTGCTATAGACACAGAGATGCTTGTTTGTCACACAAAACAATTTATCTCTTATTGATTAAGGACTTTTGATCTTTCTCTCTCTCTCTCTCTCTTCTCTGATATTTATTTATTTGTTTATTTGTTTATTATCAGAAAGGCAGATATGCAGAGAGAAGAAGAGATCTTTCTCATGTACTGATTTAGTCCCCAAATGGCCTCAACAGCTGCAGCTGAGCCAGTCTGAAGCCAGGAGCCAGAGCCAGCAGCCAGCAGCCTCAGGTTCATGCAGGTGCTGGGTCCTAAGGCTTTGGGCCATCCTCCACTGCTTCCCAAGCCACAAGCAGGGAGCTGGATGGGAAGTGGAACAGCCATGATTCGAACCAATATCCGTATTGGATCCTGGTTCATACAAGGCAAGGACTTTAGCCACTAGGCTACCACACTAGGCCCTTGCTCTTTTGCTCTCCTTTTAGCTATTAGGAAAACAGTAGACTTTCAGTCAGAGGGTTTCATACATGAATGTTATTTGATTTCTTGGTTTGTTTTTATTTACCTGTTTGGCTTTTATTTGCACATGACATATTCCTTTACTTTGTTCCTTTTTCCATTTCCTGTCTTTTTCATATTAGATACGTTTTTAAAGTTTTGCTTATTTGTTTCCTTCTTGTCTAAAGTTTTACTTTTTATTGATTAAATCTTCATCAATACCGTGAAAAGTCATTAATTTCACATTTTACTTGTCAATTCAACTGTGTTATTCCTTGAAAAAGGAAAGGAACACATATTTCAGTATATTGCCTGCCCTAATTATTTAGGATACAATTATTATTATTTAATTAACTTCATAATAATATTGCAATCTTTCTATCAAATCAAGTACAAGCGGAAACAATAGAAAAGAATCCTGTTTTATTTTTATTTGACATTTAGCATACACTTCATGAAAATTTACTTGTCCCCTCGTATCAATTCGTTCCTTTTTGAAGAGTTTACTTCAATGAATCATATTCGTTATGAGTAGACCACAAACTCTGATCCTTTTATATTTTTTTTTCTGCAATGGTTTGTATTTTATCTTTATTCGGATTACCAGTCACATCTCTCATCTTCTCTAAAGATGTCTTGATACCACCTTGGATAACATGCTGGATTCATGTTATCATTGATAATGTTTCCATGGTTGACAAGGATGAATGCCCATGTGAATCACCTACTGGAAGCAAAGGGTGCAAGAATGGAGGAAAATGGAAGAGACAAGTGCTTCTGATCTCCCAATGTATTCCTCCTGCTTTTGACCCAATAGAAACACCTTAAATTGCATGATGTGCCTTATTTGTTTGAAGACAATCCAAAAGACTTATCACACATTCAGCACAACCTGAGCACCAGAATGGCTTGTTGTGTGTAGAAGCCAAGACAAGAAGCAGGAACTCAGTGTAGGCGGCCCACACAGGTGGTTAAGGGAGCATCATCTGCTATGCTACTTCCCATGGTGGGCAGCAGCAGCAGCAGAAAGGTGAAGTTGGGAACAAAGCTAACACGTGATTCCAGGCACTTTGATCTTGGATGCAGGTGTCCTGGGACGCATCTTAACCATTATGGCAAATCCCCTACATTCCCTCAACTGAAAAATAAAAATACTTCTACTTCTGAAAAACACATAGGATATGCAATAGGCTTAATGAAGTGGTAAAGTGACATAGGAACGTAAAACTTCTTGGGAAACTCGTATTCCTATCAATTGAATGTCACTGAAGTTTGAGAAAAGAAACAGGCCTATGTAATCAACACAAACGTACATAACTCTAAGTAGTAAGAATGGAGGGTAAAGGATGGTCCCCATCAGTGGTAAACTTCAGAAAGGTCCAGGAAACGTGGTGCATCAGCCATGCTTAGACAACTGAGGGGCAGGGCCCTTTAAGAGGCCATGACACTCTCCACATTCCAAAACTGCTGTGGCAACTCCACATTGTGACCTGCTACTGGACCCTCCCTCCCACCCTCAGAAACATCACTACAGGCAGTGGCATTAGCTTAGGGCTCTGGCAACTTCATCCTTTTTTGTGTGATTAAGAACTCTTGCGTATTGAAGGGCAGTGATAAAATGATCCTCTAGAGTAAATGGAGAGTGACAGCGATTGCCATCCATGAAAACTTATTGAGCTCTTTGACTTTGTTTGTTTTCAACATCATATGCTTGTTTCTCTCCTGCCTAGATCCTGGATGAACGGCTGCCACAACCATCAGCACAGCAGCATGTTCCAGTGCTCCAACAGATCCTAGGATGCAAATCAACCTGCTATCAGCTGGCCAACACTCAACAGGAGCTTGACGATCTCAAGGAGAAGCTTCTTCCATCTGAGCCTACTGCCTACACCCTTGACAAGCAGCTACCAAAACACTGAAAGTTCTGCAGGTGCTGGGTGATTGTCTTTCTTCTGAGAAATGACATGAGATACAGGTTGGGCCTTGGGTAATAATCCCTCTTACTGATCCCTGCTATAGACACAGAGATGCTTGTTTGTCACACAAAACAATTTATCTCTTATTGATTAAGGACTTTTGATCTTGCTCTCTCTCTCTCTCTTCTCTGATATTTATTTATTTGTTTATTTGTTTATTATCAGAAAGGCAGATATACAGAGAGAAGAAGAGATCTTTCTCATGTACTGATTTAGTCCCCAAATGGCCTCAACAGCTGCAGCTGAGCGAGTCTGAAGCCAGGAGCCAGAGCCAGCAGCCAGCAGCCTCAGGTTCATGCAGGTGCTGGGTCCTAAGGCTTTGGGCCATCCTCCACTGCTTCCCAAGCCACAAGCAGGGAGCTGGATGGGAAGTGGAACAGCCATGATTCGAACCAATATCCGTATTGGATCCTGGTTCATACAAGGCAAGGACTTTAGCCACTAGGCTAACACACTAGGCCCTTGCTCTTTTGCTCTCCTTTTAGCTATTAGGAAAACAGTAGACTTTCAGTCAGAGGGTTTAATACATGAATGTTATTTGATTTCTTGGTTTGTTTTTATTTACCTGTTTGGCTTTTATTTGCACATGACATATTCCTTTACTTTGTTCCTTTTTCCATTTCCTGTCTTTTTCATATTAGATACGTTTTTAAAGTTTTGCTTATTTGTTTCCTTCTTGTCTAAAGTTTTACTTTTTATTGATTAAATCTTCATCAATACCGTGAAAAGTCATTAATTTCACATTTTACTTGTCAATTCAACTGTGTTATTCCTTGAAAAAGGAAAGGAACACATATTTCAGTATATTGCCTGCCCTAATTATTTAGGATACAATTATTATTATTTAATTAACTTCATAATAATATTGCAATCTTTCTATCAAATCAAGTACAAGCGGAAACAATAGAAAAAGAATCCTGTTTTATTTTTATTTGACATTTAGCAAACACTTCATGAAAATTTACTTGTCCCCTCGTATCAATTCGTTCCTTTTTGAAGAGTTTACTTCAATGAATCATATTCGTTATGAGTAGACCACAAACTCTGATCCTTTTATATTTTTTTTTCTGCAATGGTTTGTATTTTATCTTTATTCGGATTACCAGTCACATCTCTCATCTTCTCTAAAGATGTCTTGATACCACCTTGGATAACATGCTGGATTCATGTTATCATTGATAATGTTTCCATGGTTGACAAGGATGAATGCCCATGTGAATCACCTACTGGAAGCAAAGGGTGCAAGAATGGAGGAAAATGGAAGAGACAAGTGCTTCTGATCTCCCAATGTATTCCTCCTGCTTTTGACCCAATAGAAACACCTTAAATTGCATGATGTGCCTTATTTGTTTGAAGACAATCCAAAAGACTTATCACACATTCAGCACAACCTGAGCACCAGAATGGCTTGTTGTGTGTAGAAGCCAAGACAAGAAGCAGGAACTCAGTGTAGGCGGCCCACACAGGTGGTTAAGGGAGCATCATCTGCTATGCTACTTCCCATGGTGGGCAGCAGCAGCAGCAGAAAGGTGAAGTTGGGAACAAAGCTAACACGTGATTCCAGGCACTTTGATCTTGGATGCAGGTGTCCTGGGACGCATCTTAACCATTATGGCAAATCCCCTACATTCCCTCAACTGAAAAATAAAAATACTTCTACTTCTGAAAAACACATAGGATATGCAATAGGCTTAATGAAGTGGTAAAGTGACATAGGAACGTAAAACTTCTTGGGAAACTCGTATTCCTATCAATTGAATGTCACTGAAGTTTGAGAAAAGAAACAGGCCTATGTAATCAACACAAACGTACATAACTCTAAGTAGTAAGAATGGAGGGTAAAGGATGGTCCCCATCAGTGGTAAACTTCAGAAAGGTCCAGGAAACGTGGTGCATCAGCCATGCTTAGACAACTGAGGGGCAGGGCCCTTTAAGAGGCCATGACACTCTCCACATTCCAAAACTGCTGTGGCAACTCCACATTGTGACCTGCTACTGGACCCTCCCTCCCACCCTCAGAAACATCACTACAGGCAGTGGCATTAGCTTAGGGCTCTGGCAACTTCATCCTTTTTTGTGTGATTAAGAACTCTTGCGTATTGAAGGGCAGTGATAAAATGATCCTCTAGAGTAAATGGAGAGTGACAGCGATTGCCATCCATGAAAACTTATTGAGCTCTTTGACTTTGTTTGTTTTCAACATCATATGCTTGTTTCTCTCCTGCCTAGATCCTGGATGAACGGCTGCCACAACCATCAGCACAGCAGCATGTTCCAGTGCTCCAACAGATCCTAGGATGCAAATCAACCTGCTATCAGCTGGCCAACACTCAACAGGAGCTTGACGATCTCAAGGAGAAGCTTCTTCCATCTGAGCCTACTGCCTACACCCTGGACAAGCAGCTACCAAAACACTGAAAGTTCTGCAGGTGCTGGGTGATTGTCTTTCTTCTGAGAAATGAGATGAGATACAGGTTGGGCCTTGGGTAATAATCCCTCTTACTGATCCCTGCTATAGACACAGAGATGCTTGTTTGTCACACAAAACAATTTATCTCTTATTGATTAAGGACTTTTGATCTTTCTCTCTCTCTCTTCTCTGATATTTATTTATTTGTTTATTTGTTTATTATCAGAAAGGCAGATATGCAGAGAGAAGAAGAGATCTTTCTCATGTACTGATTTAGTCCCCAAATGGCCTCAACAGCTGCAGCTGAGCCAGTCTGAAGCCAGGAGCCAGCAGCCAGCAGCCTCAGGTTCATGCAGGTGCTGGGTCCTAAGGCTTTGGGCCATCCTCCACTGCTTCCCAAGCCACAAGCAGGGAGCTGGATGGGAAGTGGAACAGCCATGATTCGAACCAATATCCGTATTGGATCCTGGTTCATACAAGGCAAGGACTTTAGCCACTAGGCTACCACACTAGGCCCTTTCTCTTTTGCTCTCCTTTTAGCTATTAGGAAAACAGTAGACTTTCAGTCAGAGGGTTTAATACATGAATGTTATTTGATTTCTTGGTTTGTTTTTATTTACCTGTTTGGCTTTTATTTGCGCATGACATATTCCTTTACTTTGTTCCTTTTTCCATTTCCTGTCTTTTTCATATTAGATACGTTTTTAAAGTTTTGCTTATTTGTTTCCTTCTTGTCTAAAGTTTTACTTTTTATTGATTAAATCTTCATCAATACCGTGAAAAGTCATTAATTTCACATTTTACTTGTCAATTCAACTGTGTTATTCCTTGAAAAAGGAAAGGAACACATATTTCAGTATATTGCCTGCCCTAATTATTTAGGATACAATTATTATTATTTAATTAACTTCATAATAATATTGCGATCTTTCTATCAAATCAAGTACAAGCGGAAACAATAGGAAAAGAATCCTGTTTTATTTTTATGTGACATTTAGCAAACACTTCATGAAAATTTACTTGTCCCCTCGTATCAATTCGTTCCTTTTTGAAGAGTTTACTTCAATGAATCATATTCGTTATGAGTAGACCACAAACTCTGATCCTTTTATATTTTTTTTTCTGCAATGGTTTGTATTTTATCTTTATTCGGATTACCAGTCACATCTCTCATCTTCTCTAAAGATGTCTTGATACCACCTTGGATAACATGCTGGATTCATGTTATCATTGATAATGTTTCCATGGTTGACAAGGATGAATGCCCATGTGAATCACCTACTGGAAGCAAAGGGTGCAAGAATGGAGGAAAATGGAAGAGACAAGTGCTTCTGATCTCCCAATGTATTCCTCCTGCTTTTGACCCAATAGAAACACCTTAAATTGCATGATGTGCCTTATTTGTTTGAAGACAATCCAAAAGACTTATCACACATTCAGCACAACCTGAGCACCAGAATGGCTTGTTGTGTGTAGAAGCCAAGACAAGAAGCAGGAACTCAGTGTAGGCGGCCCACACAGGTGGTTAAGGGAGCATCATCTGCTATGCTACTTCCCATGGTGGGCAGCAGCAGCAGCAGAAAGGTGAAGTTGGGAACAAAGCTAACACGTGATTCCAGGCACTTTGATCTTGGATGCAGGTGTCCTGGGACGCATCTTAACCATTATGGCAAATCCCCTACATTCCCTCAACTGAAAAATAAAAATACTTCTACTTCTGAAAAACACATAGGATATGCAATAGGCTTAATGAAGTGGTAAAGTGACATAGGAACGTAAAACTTCTTGGGAAACTCGTATTCCTATCAATTGAATGTCACTGAAGTTTGAGAAAAGAAACAGGCCTATGTAATCAACACAAACGTACATAACTCTAAGTAGTAAGAATGGAGGGTAAAGGATGGTCCCCATCAGTGGTAAACTTCAGAAAGGTCCAGGAAACGTGGTGCATCAGCCATGCTTAGACAACTGAGGGGCAGGGCCCTTTAAGAGGCCATGACACTCTCCACATTCCAAAACTGCTGTGGCAACTCCACATTGTGACCTGCTACTGGACCCTCCCTCCCACCCTCAGAAACATCACTACAGGCAGTGGCATTAGCTTAGGGCTCTGGCAACTTCATCCTTTTTTGTGTGATTAAGAACTCTTGCGTATTGAAGGGCAGTGATAAAATGATCCTCTAGAGTAAATGGAGAGTGACAGCGATTGCCATCCATGAAAACTTATTGAGCTCTTTGACTTTGTTTGTTTCAACATCATATGCTTGTTTCTCTCCTGCCTAGATCCTGGATGAACGGCTGCCACAACCATCAGCACAGCAGCATGTTCCAGTGCTCCAACAGATCCTAGGATGCAAATCAACCTGCTATCAGCTGGCCAACACTCAACAGGAGCTTGACGATCTCAAGGAGAAGCTTCTTCCATCTGAGCCTACTGCCTACACCCTGGACAAGCAGCTACCAAAACACTGAAAGTTCTGCAGGTGCTGGGTGATTGTCTTTCTTCTGAGAAATGAGATGAGATACAGGTTGGGCCTTGGGTAATAATCCCTCTTACTGATCCCTGCTATAGACACAGAGATGCTTGTTTGTCACACAAAACAATTTATCTCTTATTGATTAAGGATTTTGATCTTTCTCTCTCTCTGTCTCTCTCTCTTCTCTGATATTTATTTATTGGTTTATTTGTTTATTATCAGAAAGGCAGATATGCAGAGAGAAGAAGAGATCTTTCTCATGTACTGATTTAGTCCCCAAATGGCCTCAACAGCTGCAGCTGAGCCAGTCTGAAGCCAGGAGCCAGCAGCCAGCAGCCTCAGGTTCATGCAGGTGCTGGGTCCTAAGGCTTTGGGCCATCCTCCACTGCTTCCCAAGCCACAAGCAGGGAGCTGGATGGGAAGTGGAACAGCCATGATTCGAACCAATATCCGTATTGGATCCTGGTTCATACAAGGCAAGGACTTTAGCCACTAGGCTACCACACTAGGCCCTTTCTCTTTTGCTCTCCTTTTAGCTATTAGGAAAACAGTAGACTTTCAGTCAGAGGGTTTCATACATGAATGTTATTTGATTTCTTGGTTTGTTTTTATTTACCTGTTTGGCTTTTATTTGCACATGACATATTCCTTTACTTTGTTCCTTTTTCCATTTCCTGTCTTTTTCATATTAGATACGTTTTTAAAGTTTTGCTTATTTGTTTCCTTCTTGTCTAAAGTTTTACTTTTTATTGATTAAATCTTCATCAATACCGTGAAAAGTCATTAATTTCACATTTTACTTGTCAATTCAACTGTGTTATTCCTTGAAAAAGGAAAGGAACACATATTTCAGTCTATTGCCTGCCCTAATTATTTAGGATACAATTATTATTATTTAATTAACTTCATAATAATATTGCAATCTTTCTATCAAATCAAGTACAAGCGGAAACAATAGAAAAAGAATCCTGTTTTATTTTTATTTGACATTTAGCATACACTTCATGAAAATTTACTTGTCCCCTCGTATCAATTCGTTCCTTTTTGAAGAGTTTACTTCAATGAATCATACTCGTTATGAGTAAACCACAAACTCTGATCCTTTTATATTTTTTTCTGCAATGGTTTGTATTTTATCTTTATTCGGATTACCAGTCACATCTCTCATCTTCTCTAAAGATGTCTTGATACCACCTTGGATAACATGCTGGATTCATGTTATCATTGATAATGTTTCCATGGTTGACAAGGATGAATGCCCATGTGAATCACCTACTGGAAGCAAAGGGTGCAAGAATGGAGGAAAATGGAAGAGACAAGTGCTTCTGATCTCCCAATGTATTCCTCCTGCTTTTGACCCAATAGAAACACCTTAAATTGCATGATGTGCCTTATTTGTTTGAAAGACAATCCAAAAGACTTATCACACATTCAGCACAACCTGAGCACCAGAATGGCTTGTTGTGTGTAGAAGCCAAGACAAGAAGCAGGAACTCAGTGTAGGCGGCCCACACAGGTGGTTAAGGGAGCATCATCTGCTATGCTACTTCCCATGGTGGGCAGCAGCAGCAGCAGAAAGGTGAAGTTGGGAACAAAGCTAACACGTGATTCCAGGCACTTTGATCTTGGATGCAGGTGTCCTGGGACGCATCTTAACCATTATGGCAAATCCCCTACATTCCCTCAACTGAAAAATAAAAATACTTCTACTTCTGAAA